>NC_134357.1:32917123-32987123 GCF_048569485.1 Anomaloglossus baeobatrachus | reverse complement strand
ACTAAAATAGATTTAATCTGTAGCACGGGAGAGTTATTAAACTTGGAACTAAAGAACTCGAAATCGGCCAACCTCCTGCAAAAAACAAACAACATTCAAGGTATTTATTCAGTCTATAAATGTCACACTGCTGCACAGTTTTCCAATTTTCTTTCGGAAATACAACCTATTTGCACCATTTGTCAAAAAATAAAAAAACTTTCCTATATAGGTTTGTTTATGTATTATTTATTTCTTTATGCATTCCTGTAAACACTTATAAGGGCCTGCAAGACAAAGGTTTTTGGGTCACAGATTCATTGTAGTGCTGGCGTCCCCAAAGGGATGCGCGCACCAACCCTTTCCACGCCGCAGGGATGCGCGCGCCAACCCTCTCCACGCTACACAGCTTCTCCACGGTGCTTCACGTGGGTGCCTCTTGCTTCCCCCTCGCGGCGCCTGTGCACGCAGCAAATGTCCTCCGGGAGTGCTCGTAGGGCGTGCACGCACACCGCTGCCCTTCTCGTAAAGAGCCAGCGCATCAGTCCCTGGAAGTGCCTCTGAGCCCATCGCTGAGAGGCACTGGGTACTTATGGCATTCTCCCACTAGGGGAGGTGCCTGATCAATTACTTGTTTAGTTAGTGTTCCGTGCCCTAGCCAGCCAGTTGTCAGGTCTTCCTGTCTGTCCTGTCTGTCCTGTCCCGCCTGTACCTGGTTCCAGTCCTGTCCTGTTGCCACCTGGTCCCAGCCCTTTCTGTCCTGCCTGTACCTGGTCCCAGCCCATCCTACCATGTTGGTACCTGGTTCCAGTTCTGTCCTGCCTGTACCTGGCTCCAGTTCTGTCCTGTTGGCACCTGGTTCCAAAGGCGAGGTTTTAAGGAAATTGGCGAAATCACATTTCAAAATTTATGCACAAAAAAGTGACAGAAATGCAATTAATAAGTGGTTTAAAGCAAGACAAAAATCTGAATGAGAAAATGAAAAATTGCAGAATGTCAATTATGATTATGATATATTGCTATAGTCAGTACATTATAATTCTGCCTCCAGTAATAAATGTCATTGCTCCTATTCCAATACTGCGCACATGTAGGATAATGTACAGATAATTCTGCCAAAGCGCCAATATAAAAATGCTAGAATTTTACTTTTTTTTTCTCATTTGAGTCCTTGAATGCAGGTACAATAATTGTGTCAAAATAGTAAATGATACATTATATAATAATTAATATATTATATATACAGTAAATTATAATCAAATATGAATAGCAATGATGATAATTATATATGAATAAAAATATTATTATTATTAATAATAATACTAATAATAATAATAATGTAAAAGTTGATTATGAGTGGTCAAGAAAATGTGCTATTTCGGACTGTTAAAGGAACTATACATCTTAGGCATTTTTGGCATATACTTAGAACAGACTTAATTAACTACTAATGTGGATCATTCTCCAAAATAGAGGTCCTGACTTCCATCTATCATTCTGAAATGGTAATTGACTAACAAACCCATGTAGGTCAGGAGAGCAGATTGTCAATCATTACATAATAGACAAATTGCCGGCACTACCTAATCTCATAGTCTGAACTGGTGCATACTGAACATGACATACAATATCTAAAATAGCAGCTGCACTTAAGTAAAGGGAAGGAAAAAAAACAAGAATGTACATGTACCTTCCAATATTCATCATCTACATTCTTGTTTTTCTCCTTCCCTTTACTTGAGTGCAACTGTTATTTTGGATATTGTATGTCATTTTCAGTATGCACCAGTTCAGACTATGAGATTATTTTCTTTGTCTGCGCACTCCTCCCAGTTATTTCAGGTGTTTTTAATGTTCCTTTTGCAGGTTCTATTCTAGCCCATATAAAAGGTCAGTTTGGAGAAGAGAGGCCTAGCAATTAGAGTGGGACCCAGATGAGAGTTACACCTTGACGTTGGAGCTGGGCACAAGTAAATTTGGCCACTTTTATTTGCTAAGTAACTCATTTTTCTCAAAACAATATTTTCATGTTTTCTTGGCAGTAATGTGTGTTCACATTCCAATGTCCACCATCTACATTCTTGTTTTTTTCTCCTTCCCTTTACTTGAGTGCAGCTACTATTTTGGAAATTGTATGTCAGTCATTACATGTCTCACACTGGTGATGCCCTCTTTCATTTATAATAATCTCTGGACGCAGATTCTTGGGGAGATCTATGTCCAGCCCATAGATCTTAACAGCTCATTTACATATCAAGAAAAATGTAGATTTCTTTGGAATAATACATCAAATAAATAATAATAATAATAATAATAATAATAATAATAAATTTGCAGATATCAAGGTATCAATTTAGTGTACTTTCTATGACCTACATGTCCAAAGAAGGTAAACCTACTAAACCGGACAATTATAGCATATTCACAAAAGGATAAATCCCATAATACTTATAAGATCAGCAAATCTGCCTTGTTGCGCTGAATTTGGTATTTCATTCTTGGAAAGCTAAGTGACATCTTCTGTGGTCATTACTCAGTTTTCTCAACTATATCGGTGTTACTATCGCTGGGGTTACGAGCGGGAGTGGACCCACCCAACCACACGGTAGACCCGGGCTTACTCTGATGTGGGAGGGACTTAACTAAGTGCCTACCGGATATTCACCAGCGCCTCTGATGGTGGGGATGGGCTTGGCTGCTGCCAGATACCAGGTGCAACTACCAGGGAAGAACCAAGGACTGTGGCAGCTGAGTGGAGCTGGGTGAGAGCAGGACAGGGGTATAGTCACAGATAGGGCAGGTACTGGCAGACAGACTGTGCAGACACAAGGACTCAAACAGCAGTGGAATGGGTACACAAGAACAGACACAGGACATAAGGCACAGGTCCTCAGGCACATGACATGAGGAAGGACACCGGTCATCGGATTACAGGTTCAGGACTTCGGAATTCAGGTTCAGGTGAATCAGACTTCAGCTTCAGAATTCAGGTACAAGACATCAGGAAGGAGACTGGACACCAGATACAGGTCATAAGGCACAGGTAATCGGGATACAGGTACAGGATATTAGGCACAGAACACCAGGAAGGAGTCACGACATGGACTATGGATGGTCCGGCGTGAAGCAAAGCACACTACAACAGGGGCTACAACAGGGATATCACCACGACAAATAAGGGGTACACCGGGGACACAAACAATGGAGGGCCCTAGGACTAGTGAGAGGGAAGATGGGCACCTCCTTCACTTACCTGCCGCTGTACCCTGCAATCCTAGCCAGTCCCTATACAGGTTCCTCACCTGTCGCCGAGCAGGAACCTGAATCCCTGAAAAGACCCTAGAATAGTCCCTGGCTAGTGAGTGGGCAGGTAAGGGATGCTTGCCCCACTTCTTCACAAGAACAACACAATGAGGAAGGAAGACATACAGGGGGGAAAACCACAACAGACTGCTGCAGTCAGCAACAAGACTGCAGCCACCACAGCAACTTTAACTTAAGGTTTCAGCAGCTCCTTCCACCTCCAGGACCAGCATCCAAATGGCAAAGAGAATAACCAGTACCCTCTGCTGGTAGCAGAGGGTATATAAAGGGACTGGGAGTGGTCCAAAACCGGAAACACCTGAGCTGGTAATTAGCCTGCCTGCTGGCAAGGAATAGTGACATTAACCATATGATTGCCAAAGAAAAGGAAACATGTTTAATATTGAGAGTCAAGAATGGAAATGACTCTCAAGTCCTGAATATGTCACTAGTCTCATAATACAGAGAGACAGATGTGACAGAAGGACATCGGTCATCAGGTTGTGGGTGCAGGACATCAGGCTCAGGCTGGAGGACAGAAAACCCCGCGTGACCATTCGGGCGAGCAGAGGACCAAGCAGCACATGCACATACGCAAGCCAGTGGGCAGCCAGTGAGGTAACTGCAGCGGTATTCCTGCTGAGGGAGCGGGAGAGGAACATACAGGGACAATGGCGCTAGGACGCACTGAGACACCGTCATGTTCAGAGATAGAGACATTGGCGCTACAGTCAGATTTTTCATGCCTAGCAGAATGGCTAAAGTGTAATACCCCATTGTCCATGCAGTTGCCACAGCAGAGTAGATGTCTGGCTGTCCATGGCTTCCGATGGCAAAATCAGTTGTTTATCACATTGCAACAGCCTGACCCATGTTGGTCGCCATCTGTAGTGAAACAACCCCTTAATAAATAAAACCACAACTAGCTTAGGTTACATTGATGATTTTTCTGCTTTAGTTTTGGTTTTCTGATTGG
Organism: Anomaloglossus baeobatrachus; assembly: GCF_048569485.1. Classification (NCBI taxonomy): domain Eukaryota; kingdom Metazoa; phylum Chordata; class Amphibia; order Anura; family Aromobatidae; genus Anomaloglossus; species Anomaloglossus baeobatrachus. The sequence continues at coordinate 32,982,865 of NC_134357.1, read as the reverse complement.
AGTCCCATACTTTTACATTGATAACCGCTTGCTTTTCTACAGTAATGTCTGATTATGAGTAATATATTGGAGCCTACGTCAATTTATCCAACTAATCAAGAATTTGCACTACAGAATAATAAAGTCTATCTGTGTAATCAGCCACCATTCTTCCATAATGTCGTTGTAGAGCTTTCCATGTAGCTGAAATGTGTAATCATACTTCATTCTGCCTAATTTTACTTCTCGTTTTAATGATCCCTTCTCAATTGTGTTACCATTTAGCCTTGAAAACTCCTAACTTGGCCCGAGTTTTGGAAATGAACCAGTCGAATGCAGCCGCTCACAATGAATGCCTCAACTACATCAACGTTGACAATGGATCTCTTTGGAATGAAAGTGATGGCTCCAACAACTCTCGGAGGACTCTGCATCACCTCTTCATTGGTGCCCAAAAGCAGGAGCCCAATTATGTAGCCATTCCGGCCACTATATTTTACAGTCTTCTCTTTCTTTTTGGTATTTTGGCCAATGGGCTGAGTATCCTTACTTTAATGAGGAACGGTAGGATGAGAGTGAGCGCTGTTCGTTTCTATCTCTTGAGTTTGGCCTTGGCCGATATCCTACTTCTGTTGACTATTCCAGTGACTTTGTACAGGTACTTTTGGCAGTATTACCCATGGGCTCTATCCGACACAGTGTGTAAACTATATTTCATGATCAGACAGGTCTACTGTGCCACCACCAGTTGGACCATCATTGCATTCACTTCTGAGAGATACTTTGCCATATGTCATCCCATGTGGTCTATCACTGGACTTCGAAAATCCCGGATGGCTTATTTATTGGCCTTCATCTGGATTTTGTCGTTCCTTAGCACTATACCTGTGGCCATTGTATATGGCGAGTCTGCAGCGTGCATCCTGGACTATACTGCTACTTCTCGGGATAAAGTTGTCCTTGACTCAACAGTGTGTGAAATGCTGGAGCCAAAGCCATATATCGTTTACAAAAGCATCATGCAGACCCGCAGCATCTTGTTCTTTATGGTGCCCTTGGTGGCCATCATTTTTTTTCATCTCCTAATCTTCCATCACTTCACTATAAACCACAAGCAGAGGGAAAAGATCGGGCTGACAAGAACACACTGGCAATTTTCATCGAAGCATATGAACCAGCCTCATAGCCGTCCACTCTCAGAAAGGAAGGCACGACAACTCATGGGTAGGTGAGATTTTTAAAGAAAAGGTAAAACTTCAAGGGTGTATGTGTTCTCGAAGCCATTTTTTAGGCCCATCCTCCTCATAGCTGAGCGTAGGGTTCTCCTCTACAAGGGAACTGCATTTTTAGCAAATGGGTTCAAGGGTCAAGGTCAAGGAAAAGGTGTGAAGGTGGAAAAAAAACATAATAGGGAGACTATTCAATAATAATTTCCAACGCCCTTTTTTGCACAACGCGGATTGCTACGCGTATATAAGGATCTCTCTGAACGCCTTAATTTCACATTTGCATAGCACAAATCACACAACACGGTAATACTTATTCAACACGTTTATAGCCTTCCTTTTTATCTTAAAGGCGTTATCCACCACTTGTACATTGATGGCCTATCCTTAGGTTAGCAATAAAAAGGAGACAGTTACCAGTTTTATGTGAGCCCAACAGCCAACGGCAAGGCTACCTCATTTTGTTGGGTCCTTGCCTACTGTAGTGCCTCTCTTTGGGTTAAAAAAAACAATTCCAATTTATGGGTGGACAGGAACCTGCAAATCAAGAATTAAAATTGCCTAAGGCTAAAGAGCAGGAGTGCTCAATCAGAAGGTATGACCCTGATATTTATGAAAAAGACTGATGGCACATCAGCTGTTGGGCTCACAAAAAATTGGCCATTTTTGGGCGTTAAGTATCTTCTGATCCTAGATCCCCCAAGACCACATCAAGCCATGACACCCATTTCCCTGTAATCCCTTTTAGGAGTTTCTGCTGCTTTGGAGGATTACACCTGACAACAAGCAGTTGACAGCAAGTTACACAGGGAGACATCTAGTGGAAGGATTTTTCGAGGGAAAGACAAAATGTAAGAAATTTGTTCACAAAATAAAGTGATTTTCAGATTATTTATAAATTTATATCAAGTTGTCTGAAAGTCCTGTGACCATTGAGAAAATTCTTCATTGCTAGCCCCCTGACAAACAGCATTCCTTGTTTAAGGACATTGTGAGATCGGAATTAACTATAACTTTCCAAGCAAAGAGATCTAAATATGTAGAACCTGAATATTCTGAATCCAATTTAACCTTTACTTGTTGAAAACCTGGTGATGTTTTTTAGCCAAACTAGATGTGGCTTAAAGGGGTTTTCCATAAGTATGTTTTTATGCCCACTTTGTTTTTTAACTATTTTAGGGGGAAAAGATTACAGAAAGGATATGCTGTTACCACAAAACAGCACCACTCTTGTCTATAGGCAATGTCTGGTATTTCAGCTCAGCCATAAGAAATACGGGACACAAGCCAAGGGCAAGAACTTTAAGGCTATGTGAGCACGGTGCGTTTTTCACGGCGTTTTTGCATGTTTTTTTGGGTGTGTTTTTGGTCTTAAAACTGTATGACTTTGCTACCCCAGCAAAGTCTATGAGTTTTAATTTTTGCTATCCGCACAGTGCTTTTTTTTTAGCTGTGTTTTTGAGTTGAAAAAAAAAATTAACATGTCAATTCTTTACTGCATTTTTCTGCGTTTTTTCACCCATGCATTGGAAAAAAGCAGAAAAACGCAGTGACCAAAAATGCAGCAAAACGCAGCCAAAAACGCACCAAAACGTGGTAAAAATGCATGCGTCAAAAAAACGCAGCATGTGCACATAGCCTAAAGGCCCTGTCACACACAGAGATAAATCTGCGGCAAATCTGTGGTTGCAGTGAAATTATGGACAATCAGTGCCATGTTTTGTGGCTGTGTACAAAAGGAACAATATGTCCATGATTTCACTGCAACCACAGATCTGCCAAAGATTTATCTCTGTGTGTGATGGGGCCTTAACGCTCGCGGCCAGTGTAGGGGCAGCGAACGGGATTTATTGATCCACTGGACCACAGGCGGAAACCGGGCCTACGCTTTGGTAGGAGGGGCTTATCTAAGCACCCACCATAAGGCGGACGCCAGGTACCACCCCCAGGACAGGTGACGGACTCAGGTATAGACAGGTACAGGTGGGATGACTGAGGCAGGCTGGTACAGACAGGAATGGTGGGTATGGCAAGGACGGGCAGGTATGGGAAAGCAGGTACAGGGCAACGGAAACAGGGCTAATGGGACCTGACAACTAGCTAGCTAGCAGACTGAGATACTGACTAACTAGGACCATTGCGCAGGCACCTCCCCTAATGGGAGGGTGCCTTAAATACATAGTGCGTCTCTGCCACAGGCTGGGATGCCGGCGCTAAAAGCACTATATTTTATATATGTGTGATACAGCTTTCTATAACAACATCTCTTTCTTTACAGGTGCAGTAGTGGTGGCGTTTTTCCTCTGCAATTTTCCCGACACCGCATCATCCCTCATGCAGATCTATATAGATAACTGGAACACCTATGTCCTGAAGGTCTACACCTTGCTGAAGACTTACCTCTCTCTGCCACTTTGGTATCTCAATAGCGCTCTGGACCCAATCCTGTTTTGCATTTCATCAACATCTTTCCGGAGCGCATGCAGGGAAACCCTAAAAGCACTTGTCCCCCGGCTGGAGAAATCTGCAGATGGACCTAATCAAGGCTACCAAGCATCTTCTGCCCGGTCTGGTGGATCTTCCTTAACGTCGGCACCCAGCACACGTTCAACGTGGACCCTAAATTCCAACGAAGGGGAACAGAAGGAATTTTTAGGACAGAGTCGGAGCAGTGACCCCAAACTTTTATTTTTCAGACACCTCGACGTGATGGAAACGGGGGACTTCTCGGTGCCTTAGGGTTTCTATTTTTTTGACACTGAGGCAAATATTGAAAGGGATTAGGTGCAATTTGCATGACTGTCACGTAATAAGAAATTGTGGAAATGGGCCTTTTTATAACGATTTTCCCACAATCTGGGTTTAATTGCATCGTGGAACAAAAGAAAAAAAAACACATTAAAGCTGTAAACTGGAGAAGAGAGATAATGGCCATATTTCTATCAGGATTATGTGAGACCGAATTACTGTCATTTCATTGAAATGGAATATAAGGCTGCTCTGGAAATGCATTTTAATTGTGGTTGAGACAAAAAAAATGTAATTAGCGCATAGTTAATTGCCTTTTCAGTTTACAAAAAAAAATCAATTTTTCATTCAATTTCAGGACATATTAGTGGTGATGGCCTAGTGACACTCTTGTTGCTTTTGCTGCCCATTGTGTGTTAGGAAATGTCATTTACAAGAGCTTCAGTTGAATGGGTCGCTCTGGCTTTACTATATTGATGTCTAGTGCTTAACATAAGCAATTTATAGCAGATTGGTGGGGTGCGATCAGCTATTTTGTGAAAGGAGTCAGGTAGAAGCCTTTGCCTGGTACCGCAGCTCAGCTTCTATTGAAGTGACTGGGTGCTGATCCGCAGTATCGCAGTACCAGAGATTGGCTACTACACAGTCATTGAAGCTGTCCTATTCCGGCTTCATGTGCTATTTATATGTAGAATGAAAATAAGCAAGTTTCCAATTGACTTGCTTTTTCTATCTGCTGTCATTTTCCTGTAATGAGAACTTTTATTTTTTATAGAGTACAGCTGGTTTCCATGGAGCTTGACCTCCAGACCATGGATGAAAGAGTGTAGTGGTTATATTCCAAAAGAGGAGTTAACTCTAAACACCCTAGTCAGCTCTTTTGAGTCTGTTAATTTTTATAGAGTGATTAGCTGCTCACCTTCTGAAGAGATGCAGTTATTAATCCCCAGCCTTCGAGCTTTCAAGGAAGGTCTCTCTGTTCTCGCTGTCTGGACCTGTGTGCTTGTTCGACTGCCTCTGGAACTGAAAACAGCTGACCTGTGGGAAGGTATACTGAAGATCAATTTAGTAAGCCTTGAAAGCTCCGTTTGCAGTGAAGTGGTCCTCCATGAGATTTGCGGTGGGTTGTGTTGGTCCTGCTCCTGCTAAATCTGGACAATCAGTTACTCTCTTTGATATTTTGTATGTTTTTCAATGAACAGTCATTGAAAAGCTAAAGTAAGATAAAAAAAATTACACTATATAGCTCTATGAGCAAAATATGACACTCTGAGAATCGATTAGCACTACGAAAGCACCTTCAGTGTATCATAACTGATCCAAGATCTCAAAAGGATTTAAAGGTGTATCCTCAAGTTTATAAATCGCTTTAATTAGACAGAGTGAAAATAAGCAAGTTTGCAATTGACTTGCTTTTTCTATCTGCTGTCATTCTCCTGCAATGAGAACTTTTATCTTTTATAGCATACACCTGGTTTCCATGGAGCTTGACCTCCAGATCATGAATAACAAAAGTACAGTGGTTATATTCCAAAAGAGGGGTTAATTCTTAACATCCTAGTAAGCCTTGAAAGCTCCTTTTGCAGTGAAGTGGTCCTTCTTGAGATTTGCGGTGGGTTGTGTTGGTCCTGCTCCTGCTAAAACTGGAGAATCAGTTACTCTCTTTGATATTTTCCATGTCTCTCAATGAGTAGTCATTGAAAAGCTAAAGTAAGATAAAAAAAAATCACTTATATAGCTCTTAAATGGAACCTGTCACCAGATTTGGGACCTATAAGCTGTGGCCACCACCAGAGGGCTCTTATATACAGCATTCATGCTGTATATAAGAGCCCAGGCCGCTGTGTAGAACGTAAAAATAACTTTATAATACTTACCTAAACGGTCGCTGCGGTGGAGATGGGTCATATAGGCGTCTCCGCTCTCCGGGGCCTCCTCTTTCGGTCATCTTTGTTGTCCTTCTTCTGAAGCCGAGGTGCAAGACGCATCCTACGTCATCCACACTAGCCGACATTGAAATCCTGCGCAGGCGCACTTTGATCTGCCCTGAGCAGGGCAGATCAAAATATTGTAGTGCGCCTGCGTCGGACCGGCAAAGTGTGTATGACGTAGGATGCGTCATGCACACAGGCTTCAGAAGGAGGATAAAGATGGCTGAAAGAGGAGGCGCCGGCACTGGAGAACAGAGACGCCAATATGACTCCACTCCACCGCAGCGACCGTTTAGGTAAGGAGGGAGGAAGGACAGGCAGGCAGACAGGGGAGAGGAAGGACAGGCAGGCAGTCAGGGGTATGAAGGACAGGCAGGCAGACAGGAGTGTGAATAACTAGCAAAACCCTCCCCCATCTGCCTGCCTATCCTTCCTCCCCCTGTCCTTCCTCCCTCCCTCCCCAACCAACCTGTAATAACAGAGACAGGGGAAAGAAGGACAGGCAGACGGAAGTGAGGAAGGACAGGGGGAGGAAAGAGAGGCCATGCAGACAGGGGTGAGAATCACTAGCAACACCTGACCCACCTATTAGATATTCTGTTGCACCTCTCATCATATAACAGTGCATTTCACAAGCTTTACTTGCCTATATTTCAGAAACTATACATCCGATCTCACAACTAAAGGTATGTATAGAATCAGCATGATAGCGCCAGTATAGCACTGGTTTTAGTTTATATATGAAAATCCTGGTGGTTGGGCCTCTTTAAATGACATCTTGAGAATACCCCTTTCAATCTAGACTCAGGAACTAAATCATTATCAAACCTGTCAATTTTTGGCATTTAATTGAAGTAAATTGGGTATTTTATACCCAATTCACTTACTTTTGAAAAGTTCTGCTCAGAATTATATTTGTGCTGCAGGAGAATAATGAGAAAGCACAGTATGCTCAGAAACGCCACATAGCAAACAGTTGGGGGTTATCCTTTAAAAGAGAAGCTGGAACATTCATGGCAGAAATCCGAGTGTTAATTTCACATTTGGGCATTAAATCTTTGTAATCATTTTGTTAGAAGCAAATTCTGAATGTGTGAACATATCCAATGGGGGGGGGGGGGGAACCGAGAGTAGAGACAGTATTAAAAAAATGAATGGGGGATATGCTCCTTTGCAATTTATCAAAAAAGTGAATAAAAGTGGCGCTGTTTCTGGAAGCCATGATTTTTGTAAACTCATGATGACCCTTTAATCCAAGAACCAATGGACTTCCCTCAATTAATTCCAAGGACGACAAATGTACATAGGATGATTTCTATAAAATGTTTGGATGTTTCCTACAAATGGCTATTGTGATATGTTCTGTCTGACCTTTATATTTATAATGTGGCTTTCATGACTGGCGAGGAGCCCGGTATTATGAATTCAGCTCTGTAATTCCATCGTTTCATAGCATGCGAATAATGGCGGCACGTATTGTTATGTGTGTGGAGTGGACATATCGGTATTTTCTGTGGATCAGAGCTATTCTAGTGAATGAAGGGGTCATTGTGGCTCTTGTGGGAAACAGACAGGACTTTTCTCTGTTACAATTTTTATTGATATTTTTAAACACTGACGATTGTATTTTTATATTTAATAAAAGAAAAAAAAATATGTATTTTGTCTGTTCATTTATTATTTCCTGCCACCAATATCTAATCAGTGGAGGTCTAAAGGCACCCAGGCACTGAACCCACATATAGTGTGAGAAACCCTACTGTCCCTTGATGATGTCAGGGGAGATAAGGAACCAGTATATCCAATTTTGGACTGTACATCGTTCCGTTCTCCAAGACATAAACTGCTGCCAAAAATGCCCAGGGGTGGCTCTCTCATGGAAAACCCAACACTCCTGTGTACGGGAGAGAAGGGAGAAAGCTGCTGCCTTTTGAACCCCATGGTGTCCAACCATTGTTACCCCTGACATACATTGGTTGCTCCAGCCAAAATTGGAGGGTTTGGTTGACTTCCATCTAATGTGTATGGCTGCCTTCAGCTGTGCCACCAATATCTAATCAGTGGAGGTCTAAAGGCACCCAGGCACTGAACCCACATATAGTGTTAGAAACCCTACTGCCCCTTGATGATGTCAGTTGAACTAAGGACCCGGCATATCCAATTTTGGACTGTACATCGTTCCATTCTCCAAGACATAAACTGCTGCCAAAAATGCCCGGTGGTGGCAATCTCATGGATAACCCAACACTCCTGTGTACGGGAGAGAAGGGAGTAAGCTGCTGCCTTTTGAACACCAAGGTGCCAAACCATTGTTACTCCTGACATTCAATGCTTGGTTTAGCCAAAATTGGAGGGTTTAGTTGACTTCTAACTAATGTGTATGGCTGCCATTCAGCTGTGCCATCAATATCTGATCACTGGAGGTCTAAAGGCACCCAGGCACTGAACCCACAGAGAGTGTGTACGGGGGGAATCCCAACTGTCCCTTGATGATGTCAGGGGAGCTAAGGACCCAACATATCCAATTTTGGACTGTACATCGTTCCATTCTCCAAGACATAAACTGCTGCCAAAAATGCCCGGTGGTGGCAATCTCATGGATAACCCAACACTCCTGTGTACGGGAGAGAAGGGAGTAAGCTGCTGCCTTTTGAACACCAAGGTGCCAAACCATTGTTACTCCTGACATTCAATGCTTGGTTCAGCCAAAATTGGAGGGTTTAGTTGACTTCTAACTAATGTGTATGGCTGCCATTCAGCTGTGCCACCAATATCTGATCACTGGAGGTCTAAAGGCACCCAGGCACTGAACCCACAGAGAGTGTGTACGGGGGGAATCCCAACTGTCCCTTGATGATGTCAGGGGAGCTAAGGACCCAACATATCCAATTTTGGACTGTACATTGTTCCATTCTCCAAGACATAAACTGCTGCCAAAAATGCCCGGGGGTGGCTCTCTCATGGAGAACCCAACACTCCTGTGTACGGGAGAGAAGGGAGTAAGCTGTTGCCTCTTGAACCCCATGGTGTCCAACCATTGTTACCCCTGACATACATTGGTTAGTTCAGCCAAAATTGGAGGGTTTGGTCGACTTCCATCCAATGTGTATGGCTGCCTTTCAGTTGTGCCACCAATATCTAATCAGAAGAGGTTTACAGGCACCCATGCAGTGAACAAACAGTGTGTACGAGGGAATCCCAACTATACTCTGATGATTTTGAAGGAGCTAAGGAACCAGCATGTCCAATTTTATATTACACATCTTTCAATTCTCCAAAATATAAGCTGCAGCCAGAAATCTCTGGTGGTGGCTCTCTCATGGAGAACACAATAATCCTGTGTACAGGAGAGAAGAGAGTAAGCTGCTGCCTTTTGAAACCCAAGATGTACAACCATTCTAACCACTGATATACATTGGTTGGTTCTGCCAAAATTGGAGAGTGTGGGTTACTTCTATCTAATGTTTATGGCCACCTGTCAGCTGTGCCACCAATATCTAAACAATGGGGGTCTAAAGGCACCCATGCACTGAAACCAAAGATAGTGTGTATGGGGGAATCCCAACTGTCCTTTGATGATGTCATGCGAGCTAAGGACCCGCCCTATCCAATTTTTGATTGCACATCTTTCCGTTCTCCAAGACATAAGCTAGTACCAGATATGCCCAGTAGAGAACACAAAGCTCCTGTGCAGGAGAATCAGGCGAGATAGCTGCTGGCTGAACCATCATTTGGCCAACAACTACCTAAAGTGTTTTAGAGAGGGTTTACATTAGACCACTGCCTTGTAACCAGCCATGCACATGATATGGATAGGTTTTTAGCAGATGCATGTAAACGATATCTTTATTCGGCAACTTCAGTTTAACAGAACAGGTAACCTGCGTGAGGAGTTGAATACAAAGAGCTACTTCTTTTGGGCAATTAATGGGGGTCCCAGTAGCTAGGTGGTAAGTTCGGTAAATCGGAATCCCACTTTACACTTGATTTACATAAATCTGGACAATGCCTAAATCTGGCTCCACCTGTAACAAAAAGTAACCAGAGCATGTGGGTGAGGCTTCAAATAATATCCACAGATTAAAGGGGTTGTTCCCTACTTTTTCATGATGGCCCATACCCTAGGATAGGTCATCAATGTCAGATCGGCTGGGGTACAACACCCGGCACTCCCGCTGACCAGCTGTTTTCTGTACCAGCGGCAACAGCCGGAAATGCTCAGTTCCAGAGCTGTTCTGTCTTCTGATAGTGGCCGTGGCCCGGTACTACAAATCCACCTACTATTCAGATCAATAGGAGGCGGACGTGCAGTACCCGACTGCGGCCACTATCAGAAGACGGAGCAACACCGGAACTGAGCATTACTGGCTGCCTGCTACTGTTGCCAGCACCGAGAGCAGCTGATCGGTGGGGGTGCGGGGTTTCGGACCCTGGCCGTTGTGACATTGATGATGAACTTAAAGGGATTTTCCATCTAGAAAAAAGTATTTTGAAACCGGCTTACAGTGTTATAAAATAACAAAATACATCATTCTTACCATAGAAGTCCCCGCTGCTCCTGTTCTGACTCTTTTTGTGTTGCTTGCCAGTGTCTACTTCCTGCTCCCTCTCATGTAGGTGTGAACGCTGCTGCAAGTCAATTGCTGTGCTATGCCTAGTGATGGGCTGCAGAGGTCAAATGTCTGGCTCAACAAGTCATCACAGCATTGAGCGTATTGTTTGTGGAGGATTGAAAAGCTGAAATTCAAATTCTTCAAATTGATCCAATTTCGTAAGAAAACTTGAATGCAGCAAAATTATTCCATGTGAATTACACTGTGTGCGGAATTATTAGGCAAGTTGTATTTTAGAGGATTTTTTATTATTATTGATCATCAACTATGCTCTCAATTTACCCAAAAGACTCATATATATCAAAGCTTAATATTTTTGGAAGTTGGAGGGTTTTTTTTTTTAGATTTGGCTATCTTAGGAGGATATCTGTTTGTGCAGGTAACTATTACTGTGCAATTATTAGGCAACTTAATAAAAACCAAATATATACCCATCTTACTTATTTATTTTCACCAGGTAAACCAATATAACTGCACAAAATTTAGAATAAACATTTCTGACATGCAAAAACAACACCCAGAACAACTTCCTGTTCCTGTCCTGGCTGAGGTGGCAGCTTAGGGGAGAAGCTCCTGCCACCCCTCACAGAAACCGACTAAAAACAGACCCCCCCGGACTAGCCACCAAACAGAGAGCAGCACAGGAGGTTACCTAAAGCAGCCAGCTATGGAAAGGTACCTCCTGAGAAGCTCTGGGAGCGGTGAGTCAGCCTGGAGAAGCTTTGATATGGACAGAGGAGAAGATAAGATAATGGCGCCGAGCCTGATGGGGGAGGAGCCTGAACGCATGGTGAGAGACACAGAAAAGCAAACACAGAGCTGGAAGGGGAGAGATAAGGGAGATATGAGCGAGGAGACAGGAGATAAGGAAGATATGAGCGAGGAGTCACAGGAGGACACAGCAGGAGAGAGGTGGATGCAGGGGACTGATGATGGTGGATCGCAATGGGAGGATGAAGGAGATATGGAGGCAGAGGGGAGAGAAGATGCAGACAAAGCAGGGCAGCTCAAAGACACAGCAGTGTTGGAGGATGAAACTGACAAACAGCACAGGGAGATTAATCCCACTCAGACTCACAGGAAGTCAAATGCAAGAATTCATAGTACCCCTTCCAAAGGAAACAAAAAGCAGCCTACTACACCAACATCACAAGCCTGCAAGTTATTGGGGGATGGAGGTGGTGGCCCAGTCCAGACAAAGAGAACTAAGAAAACAGCACCACCTGCAGGCCAAGACAAGTACACACAAAAGCTTAATGTGGACTATAAAAAACTGGCTGAAGAAGTGACATCACACTTGTCAAAAGAGGTTAAAGTGGCTATTGAGGCAGCCCTACAAACATCATTAGCAGCTATGCAAAAGCAGATAAATGCCCATGCCTCTAGACTGGCAGAATCAGAGCAGAGAATATCTGACTCCGAGGAGACAATACTGGCTATGCAAGCACAAATAGCAGCTCTAGCAAAATCTAATGAATACTTGAAGGATAAAGCGGACGATTTGGAAAACAGATCGAGACGAAACAACCTACGTATAGTCGGGTTGCCAGAGTCTGTGTCGATTGGACGGTTGGATAATATATGCGAGTTGGAGCTACCGCAGGCCCTGGGCATAAAGGCGAAATTCAGAGTTGAAAGAGCCCACAGAGTGGGTCCACTGAGACACCAGGAGGCGAATAAGGGAGAGGGCCACAACTCAAACAAGAATACCCCGATAAGAGCCAGGCAGGTGATTGTCAAGTACCTTGATTATAAGCATAAGGAGGAAATATTGAGGGCCTTTAGAGAACGAAAGCGTCCACTACAATATCAAGGCAACAGACTGCTAATTTTTGGGGATTATTCAGCGGAAGTATCCAGAAGGAGAAAAGAATTTACCAAAATTTGCTCATTTCTGTACAACAAAAAAGTAAAGTGCCAGCTATTATACCCTGCTACACTGAAAGTTAGAAACCCCAATGGCTCGTTTGTATACTACAAGGACTACAAAGAAGCAGAAAACATTCTCATGGCAGAGCTCAACAAGACTAGGTCAGAAAGGCAAGAAAAAGGAGCTAGTGGAGAAGGGAATAATAGAAGAGGATCCCCCACAAGCTCAGGAAGAGATGTGGGACGTCTTGGGGGACAAAAGCAAGTCGAGACCAGGGAGGAAAGGAGGCCAAGCCCGGGTCGACAGCATAATTCTCGCCTGGAACACAGGAACCAACCCTTGGAGAGAAACCATGATACCTGAACTGGAACTCGCTCATTGTTTTTCCTTTTTTTGCCTGTTTTTTTTTTTTTCTCTTCCCAAACAGGGAGAGGCGTTGAGGAGGATGCATTACGGAGAGAGGGTTGGGGAGGTGAGAGGAGGAGGGGGAAGGGAGAAAAGAGAGGAAAACATCCCAAAGTCTGGGTCCTCTTCCCCCCCTCTTTTTTTTTTTTTTTTTTTTTTTTTTGTTCTTCTCCTTTCTTTCTCCATCTTCTCTCCCCTTGGTCTTTTTTTTTTCTTTTTTTCTTTTTCTCCTTTGTCCAGGAACATCATCCAAATTCAAATGAAGTGGGCCTGTTCTGGGCGGACTGATGGCTACCTGGAGTCAGAGATAAGTAGGACTGGAGAATCTTGCTGAGGTTTTGACATACTGTGCTAATTTTTGCATAATTTTCAAAGGCTTATTCAAGTTAGTCCGGGGATAGAACATATATTTTTTGGGGGGTGATTAGGGAGCTACATATTTTGGCTAGGAATAGGGGAGCTCACCAACGTGGCGGGAAACGCCGTGGATTTCTCGGAAGGGAAAATATGTTTTACAGTTACATGCTTTTTGTTGTATTTGTTATATTTGCAAGGTGGGGAAAGGGAGTGTCGATTTTGTGGTACCAACTGTGATTCTAGTGTCGAACATCTCGTCTTCCTTGATGCAGGGGCCCATAGGGGAGGGAGTAGTAAAAGCAGAATACACAGGTTAACATGATACAGATAACTACGTGGAATGTTAAAGGGCTGAGATCACCTAACAAACGAGCAATGATATTGAGACATCTGAAAAGACTAAAGACAGACATTGCCTTATTACAGGAAACCCACTTGGGGGGGGAGGACTTTTTCCGCATGAAGAAACATTGGGTGGGCACCGTTTACGGGGCAGCGGCACAAGGTAGAAAAGCGGGCACTATGATTCTAATAAATAAACAATTCAGTCATGAGGAGGAGGACCGAGCACACAGGAAAAGAGGAAATACGCAATAACGCATGACATAGCCATGATAGCTAAGCGTTGCATCTTAAAACACTGGATTCAAAGGGAGGGCCCATCCATAAAGGAGGTTGTGGGCGAACTACACAACCTTCTGAAGTGGGAAAAACTAGAAGCGGAGAGGGATAAAGATGGGTTGACAGCCAAGTTTTTTGTGAGATGGAGACATTTTATTGAAAGCCAATTCACACAGGGAGAAATAATTAACCTGATGGCACCTTTTGTTCACTCGGAGTGGTATATCCTGAGCGATATCCAGGACAGCCTGGGTAAACTGAGAATCACCTAGGAGGGGGCTCTGGCGGGAGGGGGAGACGAGACGGTTGGGAATACCAAGACACGCTAGCAAAATTGAAATCATTCAGGGACGACACAGAGATTTAACGAATTGTATTGCATATGTTATATTATATTTCATTACCTATGTTTTGGTTTAATGTTACTGTATACTATCTTAAATCGAACAGCAACATGGAACTCCAAATTGGGGTATCACCCACCTCTATGTCACATTTTGTCAGACGAATGTTCTTCTTTTGCAATGATACTTGTCATGTTTTTACAAATTTGAAAAATCAATAAAAAACGTTTTGGAAAAAAAACAACACCCAAAAAAATTAGTTACCAATATAGCCAACTTTCATTATGATGACACTCAGCAGCCAACCATCCATAGATTCTGTCATTGCTTGATCTGTTTACAATCAACATTGCGTGCAGCAGCCACCACAGCCTCCAGACACTGCTCCCAGAGGTATGGGGAGATAAGGTATGCACACCAGTGACTATGGAAGGGGAATACATGGAATAGCAGAAACTGAGGTGTGAATACTGACATGAAAAATTCAATAGCTATTTGTAAGAATGAAATGTGAAAAATGGAACCTGCATTACTGCCATGAATATATGAATAAAGAGAAATTTAGCTACTGAATTGATCAATGCAATAGAGCCCCAACACTACGCCAAAGTATTTCTCTACGTTGGGGTCCCTAGCTTGTGTGTGTCCTCTCATGCAGTTAAAAAACTTACCGTGTATGGGAGGCTGAGACCCAGGCTATATATACGATGTGGATTGGCAATAGGTGTGTATGGGGAGGGTTCACAAACGAAAAACTACTAACATTAAGGAATAACGTTTGGAACTCCATTCTATGTCTGAACTGGGTGCAAAAAACCTAAAAAACATCACTATGGGGAGATAAGGTATGCACACCAGTGACTATGGAAGGGGAATACATGGAATAGCAGAAACTGCTGTGTGAATACTGACATGAAAAATTCAATAGCTATGTGTAAGAATGAAATGTGAAAAATGGAACCTGCATTACTGCCATGAATATATGAATAAAGAGAAATTTAGCTACTGAATTGATCAATGCAATAGAGCCCCAACACTACGCCAAAGTATTTCTCTACGTTGGGGTCCCTAGCTTGTGTGTGTCCTCTCATGCAGTTAAAAAACTTACCGTGTATGGGAGGCTGACATGAGAAATTCAATAGCTATTTGTAAGAATGAAATGTGAAAAATGGAACCTGCATGGTCACTGGTGTGCATACCTTATCTCCCCATAGTGATGTTTTTTAGGTTTTTTGCACCCAGTTCAGACATAGAATGGAGTTCCAAACGTTATTCCTTAATGTTAGTAGTTTTTCGTTTGTGAACCCTCCCCATACACACCTATTGCCAATCCACATCGTATATATAGCCTGGGTCTCAGCCTCCCATACACGGTAAGTTTTTTAACTGCATGAGAGGACACACACAAGCTAGGGACCCCAACGTAGAGAAATACTTTGGCGTAGTGTTGGGGCTCTATTGCATTGATCAATTCAGTAGCTAAATTTCTCTTTATTCATATATTCATGGCAGTAATGCAGGTTCCATTTTTCACATTTCATTCTTACAAATAGCTATTGAATTTTTCATGTCAGTATTCACACAGCAGTTTCTGCTATTCCATGTATTCCCCTTCCATAGTCACTGGTGTGCATACCTTATCTCCCCATAGTGATGTTTTTTAGGTTTTTTGCACCCAGTTCAGACATAGAATGGAGTTCCAAACGTTATTCCTTACTGTTCCGAGAGGTAGACTGTTTTCCCTCTCTGTAGATCTTACATTTTATGAGGGACCACAGGTTCTCTATGGGGTTCAGATCAGGTGAAAAAGGGGGTCATGTCATTATTTTTTCATCTTTTAGACCTTTACTGGCCAGCCACGCGGTGGAGTAGTTGGATGCATATGATGGAGGATTGTCCTGCATGAAAATCATGTTTTTCTTGAACGACAGCGACTTCTTCCTGTACCACTGCTTGAAGAAGTTGTCTTCCAGAACTGGCAGTAGGTCTGGGAGAAGAGTTTCACTCCATCTTCAACCCGAAAAGGTCCCACAAGTTCATCTTTGATGATACCAGTCCAGGTGTGGGATTTAAATTTTTAACAACAGGTTCTCTGTAAACTCCGCCCAGTTGAAAACCACACCCATTCTGTTACCACACCATTGTGTTAGCCACACCCATTTTCACGCACTTTCCTCAACCAAAAAATACAAGTAATTTAAAATATAATCTCTTTCCCCTTCTTCCCCTCCTCTACAGTAACTCTCCTGTCCAGCACCAGTTGTTCCAGTCACTGTCACTCATAGGCTATGTGCGCACTGGGAAATGGAATTTTCTTGAGAAAATTCCGCATGCTCTCAAAGATTACCGCACCCGCGGTAAAAAAACGCGGGAAACCGCACCCGAAAACCGCATGCGGTTTGCCGCGGTTTTACCGCGGTATTATTCGCGGTATTGCCGCGGTTTTGCCGCGTGCGGGTTGGGATGTGCTTTATTGCATTCAATGCAATAAAGCACATTGAAAAAAAAGTCATTTAATTCTGAGATAGTAAATAGACAGAAGAATAGATAGACAGAGGGATAGATAGATAGACAGACAGAGGGATAGATAGATGACAGATCGCTGCATTTCCCACGGTCGGCAGTGAGTTCACATTACCGGCCGTGGGAAATGACCGGTAATTACCTCTGCTGTCTGCTGCTTTCATTCAGCGCTGTGTCTGTGACAGTCGCGGCTGGATGTAAGCAGCGCAGGACCTGTGGATTACGCCGGAGCTTTGGTGCGGGAGGGGTTAATAAAATGGTGAACGAAGCTTGTTTGTTTTATTTAAAATAAAGGATTTTTCGGTGTGTGTGTTTTTTTCACTTTACTTACGGGTTGATTATGTCAGCTGTCACATAGACGCTGCCATGATCAAGCATGGAGTTAATGGCGGTGGTCCCCCACCATCATTAACCCCTTGTATTACCTTGCTGCCACTGCTACACGGCGGCAACAAGAGCCGGGGACACGCCGGTATTGCCGCATAATGCATGCGACAGTGCCGGGGCAGCTGCGGCTGATATTCTCGGCTGCGGGAGGGGGAGTGAGGCGGGGGACATTAACCCTGCCCCTCTCCCTCCCCAGCCTGAGAATACCGGGCCGCCGCTGTGTGCTTACCTCGGCTGGACGGTAAATATGCAGCGGAACCCACGTTCTTTGTTTTCTATATTTCCGTTTTCTTTCTATGTGTGTTCTATGTGTCTGTGTCTATGTGTTCTGTGTGTCTGTGTCTGTGTTCTATGTCTGTGATGTCTGTGTGTGTGTGATCTGTGTGTTTGTGTTTACTCTCTGCTTTGCTTCCTCTTCCTGTAATGACATCACTTCCCTGCAAACCGCAGACAGGCGATGTACATTACCGGAGGTAAACCGCAAAATACCGCAGGGAATAACGCAGGAAAACGCAGTGAACCGCACAGAATTTGCTGCCTGCGTTATTCCCTGCGGGATTTCATGATTAACATTGAGTCAATGGAGTGAAATCCCGCAGCGATGTGCGGAAAAGAAGTGACATGCACTTGTTTTTGCTGCGGGATTCCCGCAGCAAAACATGCAGCTGTCAAATTCCGCCCAGTGCGCACAGGATTTTTTTTCTCCATAGGATTTGCTGGTCATTCACTGCAGAGATGTTATGAACATTTTCTGCAGCGAAACATGCAGCAAATCCGCGGAAAATCCGCGGCAAAATCCGGTAAGTGCGCACATAGCCTTATTGTATTAAACGTTTTTTCTACAATTTTTAAAAATTATTACTAAAGGAGCCCTGCTAAAATTGGAACGGACGATCTTCCCCATACAGATCTCATCCCATGTGGTCTCTTTCCCCTGCAGATCCCATCCCATAATGGCCCCTTTCCCCCCTACAGATCCCATCCCATGTGGCTCCTTTCCCCTTCAGATCCCATTCCATTATGGCCTCTTTCCCCCCTACAGATCCCATTCCATGTGGCTCCTTTCCCCCTACAAATCCCATCCCATCATGGCTTCTTTTCCCAGCAGATCTTATCCCATGTGCTCCTTTTCCCATATAGCTCTCATCTTATGTGGCCTCCTCTCCCCATATAGCTCCCATCTTATGCGGCCTGCTCTCCCCATATAGCTCCCATCTATGCAGCCTCCTCTCCCCATATAGCTTTCATCTATGCAGCCTCCTCTCCCCATATAGCTCCTATCTATGCAGCCTCATGTCCCCATATAGCTCCCATCTATGCAGCCTCCTCTCCCCATATAGCTCCCATCTATGCAGACTCCTGTCCCCATATAGCTCCCATCTATGCAGCCTCCTGTCTCCATATAGTTCCCATCTATGCAGCCTCCTATCCCCATATAGTTCCCATCTGTACAGCCTCCTTTGCCCATATAGCTCCCATCTATGCAGCCTCCTATCCCCATATAGCTCCCATCTTTTCCGGCCCCTCTCCCCATATAGCTCCCATCTTTTGAGGCCTCTCTCCCCATAGAGCTGCCATCTTTTGTGGCCTCCTCTCCCCATATAGTTCCCATCTTTATGCGGCTCGTCTCCCCATATAGATGCCCTCTTATGCAGCCCCTCTCCCCATATAGCTCCTATCTTTATGCGGCTCCTCTCCCCATATAGCTGCCATCTTTTACGGCCCCTCTCCCCATATAGCTGCCCTCTTATGCAGCCCCTTTCCCCATATAGTTGCCATCTTTATGTGGCTCGTCTCCCCATATAGCTGCCCTCTTTTGCGGCCTCCTCTCCCCATATAGCTGCCCTCTTATGCAGCCCCTTTTCTCCATATAGCTGCCATCTTTATGCGGCTCGTCTCCCCATATAACTGCCCTCTTTTCCGGCCCCTCTCCCCATATAGCTGTCCTCTTATGCAGCCCCTCTCCCTGCATCTTCGGCTCACTGAGCGCTTACCTGCTCCAAGCACCGGTGGCCTCTCCTCTGTCTTCCGTCCTCCTCCGCGGCACTCTGCACACTGACAGACGGCAGTAGGAGGAGCTCCCTCCTCACACTGCCGTGACCTCTCTGCAGCGTCAGCGCGTCGCTGCACGCCGGGTCAGGGAACAGACAGGCTCCACTGTACCCGGAAGTGCGGCACGTACGGAGGTACGGGGATTCATTTGTGCTAGTGTCTTAAAGACACTAACACAGATGAATACAGGGAACCGGATCGCTGGAGCTGTTTCTTGCCGGTTCGGGAAACTGGCTGCTATTTTAACAACCGGTTCTCCTGAACCGGACAGAACCGGCTGAATCCCACCCCTGTAGCAGTCCATACCAGTACCCCACCTCCACCTTGCTGGTGTCTGAGCCGGAGTGGAGCTCTCTGCCCTTTACTGATTCAGCCTCTGGCCCATCAAGAGTCACTCTCATTTCATCAGTCCATAAAACCTTTGAAAAATCATTCTTAATATATTTCTTGGCCCAGTCTTGACGTTTTATCTTATGTTTCTTGTTTAGAGGTGGTGGTTTTTCAACCTTCCTTACCTTGGTCATGTCCCTGAGTATGTGCAGCTCTGAAATATGGCCAAACTGGTGGCAAATGGCATCTTGCAGCTTCATGCTTGATTTTCCTCAATTCATGGGCAGTTATTTTGCGCCTTTTTTGCCCCTCACGCTTCTTGCGACCCTGTTGGCTATTTGCCATGAAACGCTTGATTATTCGGTGATCACGCTTCAAAAGTTTGGTAATTTCAAGACTGCTGCATCCCTCTGCAAGACAGCTCACAATTTTAGACTTTTCAGAGCCCGTCAAATCTCTCTTCTGACCCATTTTGCCAAAGGAAAGGAAGTTGCCTAATAATTAAGCACACCGTATATAGGGTGTTGATGTCATTACACCGCACCCCTCCTCATTACAGAGATGCACATCACCTGAGTTACTTAATTGGTAGTTGGCTCTCAGCCTATACAGCTTGGAGTAGGACAACATGTATAAAAAGTATCATGTGATCAAAATACTCATTTGCCTAATAAGTCTGCACACAGTGTAGATGTGTCTTATTAACCTTCTGGGGTCTCTCATAAAAAAGGAGAATTAATTTTTTTAAAAAAATTCATACTCGCCTTTCTTTGGCCCCCATCTTGCCCGTGCAGCCTCCGCTTAGTTGGCTGGGTCTTTATTCACAGTTAAGGTACCGTCACACTAAGCAACTTACCAGCGATCCCAACAACGATAGGGATCGCTGGTAAGTTGCTAGGAGGTTGCTGGTGAGATGTCACACTGCAACGCTCCAGCGATCCCACCAGCAACCTGACCTGGCAGGGATCGCTGGAGCGTGGCTACACGAGTTGCTGGTGAGCTCACCAGCAACCAGTGACAAGCCCCCAGCGCCGCGTGGAAGATGCTGCGCTTGGTAACTAAGGTAAATATCGGGTAACCAACCCGATATTTACCTTGGTTACCACCGCACGTGCAGAGAGCAGGGAGCAGTGCACACTGAGCGCTGGCTCCCTGCTCTCCTAGTTACAGCACACATCTGGTTAATTACCCGATGTGTGCTGCAGCTAAATGTGCACAGAGCAGGGAGCAGCGCACAATGCTTAGCGCTGGCTCCTTGCTCTCCTAGTTACAGCACACATCGGGTTAATTACCCGATGTGTGCAGCAGCTACATGTGCACAGAGCAGGGAGCAGTGCACACTGAGCGCTGGCTCCTTGCTCTCCTAGTTACAGCACACATCGGGTTAATTAACCCGATGTGTGCTGCAGCTACATGTGCACAGAGCAGGAGCCGGCAGCACAGGCAGTGAGAGCGGCGGAGGCTGGTAACAAAGGTAAATATCGGGTAACCAAGGACAGGGCTTCTTGGTTACCCGATGTTTACATTGGTTACCAGCCTCCGCAGAAGCCGGCTCCTGCTGCCTGCACATTTAGTTGTTGCTGTCTCGCTGTCACACACAGCGATCTGTGCTTCACAGCGGGACAGCAACAACTAAAAAATGGCCCAGGACATTCAGCAACAACCAACGACCTCACAGCAGGGGCCAGGTTGTTGCTGGATGTCACACACAGCAACATCGCTAGCAACGTCACAAAAGTTGTTCGTTAGCAGCGATGTTGCTTAGTGTGACGGGGCCTTTACCTTTGTATTCTTCATAGCTGAGGGGCTGACTTTCTACTGGATTTGTGAGAATAAAATTAAAAAATTGGATTCCGGTGAATATGATTTTTTTGTGAAATGTCAGGCAAATTTAATTTTCTCATCTCTATTAGTTTGCCTCTTTTTATTATTTTGTATCATTCTAAGGAGCAGTTTTCAAAATCATTTTCTGGCTGAACAACCCCCCGCGTCTGTGCGTGAATCATCGGCCTCACGGTCGGCTGAGAAGCAATTTAGGGGTCACATTGATTTCTCTGATTTTATAAAGGAGCTGTGAATTCAGGTAATTGCACTTTTTTTCTTGCTTTTTAATCTTTCTGAAAAACCAAACTCAATTTTAAGAACAGAGATCATTGTCCAGAACCAGATGATAAGTAAGGACACCTGTCTACAACAGCAGAAAATATAGAGAAACGTGATAAGCAGGGAAATATAGGAATTTACTGGGAGAGTACAATTATATACTGGGAGACTCCTGGTATACGGCAGGGCTTGTGGGGTATTTCCAGTATACAACAGGTCTTGTGGGGTGTTCACAATATACGCAAGTATTGTGGGGTTCTCCCCGATATACGGCAGGACTTGTGGGGTGTTCCCGGTATACGACAGGTCTCGTGGGGTGTTCCCGGTATACGACAGGTCTCGTGGGGTGTTCCCGGTATACAGCAGGTCTCATAGGGTGTTCCCGGTATACAGCAGGTCTTGTGGGGTGTTCCTGGTATATCGCAAGTCTTGTGGGCTGTTTCCAGTATACGGCGGGTCTCGTGGAGTGTTCCTGGCATACAGCAGGCTATATGGGGTGTTCCTTATATATGGCAGGTTTTGTGGGGTGTTCCCGGTATACGACAGGTCTTGTGGGGTGTTCCTGGTATTCGACAGGTCTTGTGGGGTGTTCTCGGTATATGGCAAGTCTTGTGGGCTGTTCCCGGTATACGGCAGGTCTTGTGGGGTGTTCCCGGTATACGGCGGGTCTTGTGGGTTTTTCCCGGTATACGGCAGGACTTGTCGGGTGTTCCCGGTATACGGCAGGACTTGTGGGGTGTTCCCGGTATACAGCAGGACTTGTGGGGTGTTCCCGGTATACAGCAGGACTTGTGGGGTGTTCCCGGTATATGGCAGGACTTGTGGGGTGTTCCCGGTATACGGCAGGACTTGTGGGGTGTTCCCGGTATACGGCAGGACTTGTGGGGTGTTCCTGGTATACAGCAGGACTTGTGGGGTGTTCCCGGTATATGGCAGGACTTGTGGGGTGTTCCCGGTATACGGCGGGTCTTGTGGGGTGTTCCCGGTATACGGCAGGACTTGTTGGGTGTTCCCGGTATACGGCGGGTCTTGTGGGGTGTTCCCGGTATACGGCGGGTCTTGTGGGTTTTTCCCGGTATACGGCGGGTCTTGTGGGGTGTTCCCGGTATACGGCGGGTCTTGTGGGGTGTTCCCGGTATACGGCAGGACTTGTTGGGTGTTCCCGGTATACGGCGGGTCTTGTGGGGTGTTCCCGGTATACGGCGGGTCTTGTGGGTTTTTCCCGGTATACGGCGGGTCTTGTGGGGTGTTCCCGGTATACGGCGGGTCTTGTGGGGTGTTCCCGGTATACGGCAGGACTTGTTGGGTGTTCCCGGTATACGGCGGGTCTTGTGGGGTGTTCCCGGTATACGGCGGGTCTTGTGGGTTTTTCCCGGTATACGGCGGGTCTTGTGGGGTGTTCCCGGTATACGGCGGGTCTTGTGGGGTGTTCCCGGTATACGGCGGGTCTTGTGGG
This sequence comes from Anomaloglossus baeobatrachus, assembly GCF_048569485.1. NCBI lineage: Eukaryota > Metazoa > Chordata > Amphibia > Anura > Aromobatidae > Anomaloglossus > Anomaloglossus baeobatrachus. The sequence goes on along the minus strand of NC_134357.1, from coordinate 32,959,920 downwards.
GTGTTCCCCGTATACGGCAGGACTTGTGGGGTGTTCCCGGAATACAGCAGGTCTTGTGGGGTGTTCCTGGAATACAGCAGGTCTTGTGGGGTGTTCCCGGAATACAGCAGGTCTTGTGGGGTGTTCCCGGAATACAGCAGGTCTTGTGGGGTGTTCCGGGTATACGGTGGGTCTTGTGGGGTGTTCCCGGAATACAGCAGGTCTTGTGGGGTGTTCCCGGTATATGGCAGGACTTGTGGGGTGTTCCCGGTATACGGCAGGACTTGTGGGGTGTTCCCGGTATACGGCAGGACTTGTGGGGTGTTCCTGGTATACAGCAGGACTTGTGGGGTGTTCCCGGTATATGGCAGGACTTGTGGGGTGTTCCCGGTATACGGCGGGTCTTGTGGGGTGTTCCCGGTATACGGCAGGACTTGTTGGGTGTTCCCGGTATACGGCGGGTCTTGTGGGGTGTTCCCGGTATACGGCGGGTCTTGTGGGTTTTTCCCGGTATACGGCGGGTCTTGTGGGGTGTTCCCGGTATACGGCGGGTCTTGTGGGGTGTTCCCGGTATACGGCAGGACTTGTTGGGTGTTCCCGGTATACGGCGGGTCTTGTGGGGTGTTCCCGGTATACGGCGGGTCTTGTGGGTTTTTCCCGGTATACGGCGGGTCTTGTGGGGTGTTCCCGGTATACGGCGGGTCTTGTGGGGTGTTCCCGGTATACGGCAGGACTTGTTGGGTGTTCCCGGTATACGGCGGGTCTTGTGGGGTGTTCCCGGTATACGGCGGGTCTTGTGGGTTTTTCCCGGTATACGGCGGGTCTTGTGGGGTGTTCCCGGTATACGGCGGGTCTTGTGGGGTGTTCCCGGTATACGGCGGGTCTTGTGGGGTGTTCCCCGTATACGGCAGGACTTGTGGGGTGTTCCCGGAATACAGCAGGTCTTGTGGGGTGTTCCTGGAATACAGCAGGTCTTGTGGGGTGTTCCCGGAATACAGCAGGTCTTGTGGGGTGTTCCCGGAATACAGCAGGTCTTGTGGGGTGTTCCGGGTATACGGTGGGTCTTGTGGGGTGTTCCCGGAATACAGCAGGTCTTGTGGGGTGTTCCCGGTATACAGCAGGTCTTGTGGGGTGTTCCGGGTATACGGTGGGTCTTGTGGGGTGTTCCCGGTATACAGCAGGTCTTGTGGGGTGTTCCGGGTATACGGTGGGTCTTGTGGGGTGTTCCCGATATACAGCAGGTCTTGTGGGGTGTTCCCGGTATACAGCAGGTCTTGTGGGGTGTTCCGGGTATACAGCAGGTCTTGTGGGGTGTTCCCGGTATACAGCAGGTCTTGTGGGGTGTTCCCGGTATACAGCAGGTCTTGTGGGGTGTTCCGGGTATACAGCAGGTCTTGTGGGGTGTTCCCGGTATACAGCAGGTCTTGTGGGGTGTTCCCGGTATACAGCAGGTCTTGTGGGGTGTTCCGGGTATACAGCAGGTCTTGTGGGGTGTTCCCGGTATACAGCAGGTCTTGTGGGGTGTTCCGGGTATACGGTGGGTTTTGTGGGGTGTTCCTCACATACCAGAATGGCAGCTATGATGGAGACGTCTGGGTACAGAGGGCACTACAGGAATGTGATGTGCAGTCAGTGTGGTGCACGCATGACACTGCAGGTATATGACATATATATATCGGGATATACAGCACGATATACGCTCTGTACTTCTCCACAGCCGGTGCCGTCTGTGTGTGTGCAGTTTCCCGCAGCCGCCGCTCCGCACTGACCGCACAGGTCTCGCGAGAATCCAGCTCTGGTCTGTGGAGAAAGATCCATCTGCACAGCGCCCGCATGTCCCCGCCCTACAGTGGCGAGGATTTTTAAATTGACCAATAGGCAGTGAAGGGAAGGAATAGCTCAACCAATAGGAGCGTAAAGGGGCGTGACCGGCGCGACGGCGGAGGTTTTGAAAACAAGATGGCAGCAACGGAGGATGCGGGCGACAGAGAGAAGGGGATAACGCGGTGAGTGGCGGCACGGCTGCCGCAGCTGACGATTTCTATCAGTCAGGCACTGTAGATAGAAAGTGTTACACAGCCGGTTACCGGAGCCGTGTATACAGCACTGTGAAGCATAACGTCTATAGCAACCAATCAGAGCGCAGCTTTCATTTTCACAGAGCTGAATGTGAAATGAAAGCTGGGTTCTGATTGGATGCTATTGGTCTTGTTTTCATATAGGGTCCTTTTTGTGAATAATCTCGGGTCTGTGGTTATGTCTCATCCATTGCGGTGATGTCACGTGACTGTGCCATCCATTGCCTCATAAAGGACAGTGGAGATGCTAATGGACCGTGTATGTGCGGTGTTCTTGTTTATTGCTATGACGACGACAAAACCGTGTCATTTGGCCATGTTTATGTGAAAATACATTACATTTTCTTGGGGACCAATGATAACAAATAGCCATTTGTTTTAAAGGGATTGTTAAAGGGAACCTGTCAGCAGAAATTTTGCTCAAAACCTAAAAGTTCCCTCTGCAGCTCGTCGGCTGCATTCTATCAATGTTCCTGTTGTTCTTGTGCCCTCTTTCTGACCAAAATAAAGACTTTGTAAAGTGGTACCTTTTTTGTATTCAGATCTTGATAATGGTACACGGGGGCGGGCTCTCTGATGGCCGTTAATCTGCCTCCTGTCGCTTTAGGCCGTCCCCCATCGCGAAATTTCAAAGAGGTGACGTGAGGTAAGCTGGCCAGCGCTTGCGCAGAACGGTGGAGGCGGCGGTGGAAGCGTGACTTTGAGATTATGGGTGGGTACTTGCTGATGAAAAATCACAGCGCCGCCCATAATCTCGCGCAAGCGCAACACGTCACCAGCGGTCACACTGCACATTGCAGTCCCGCGAGAGTGGCACGGCGCATGCGCGAGATTATGGCCGCCTATAATCTTGACACTCTCGCGGGACTGTGCAATGTGCACAGTGTGACCGCTGGTGACTTGTTGTGCATGCGCAAGATTATGGGCGGCGCTGTGACTTTCATCAGCAAGTACCCACCCATAATCTCGTGGTCGCGCTTCCACCGCCGCATCCACCGTTCTGCGCAAGCGCTGGCCAGCTTACCTCACGTCACCTCTTTGAAATTTCGCGATGGGGGATGGCCTAAAGCGACAGGAGGCAGATTAACGGCCATCAGAGAGCCCGCCCCCGTGTACCATTATCAAGATCTGAATACAAAAAGGTACCACTTTATAAAGTCTTTATTTTGGTCAGAAAGGGGGCACAAGAACAACAGGAACATTGCTAGAATGCAGCCCAGGAGCTGCAGAGGGGGAAACTTTTAGGTTTTGAGCAAAATTTCTGCTGACAGGTTCCCTTTAACTTGTATCTTTAAGTGATGAAAAAGCTCGTCTGAGAGGTCCAACTGTGGGGTCCCGCACCAATGGGCAGAACTGGGCACTTTTATCCCCTTTTGGATGGACAGTCAGTGCACGTAAGACCAGGGGTCTCAAACACTCCTCCCAGGGGTCAAATGCGGCTCCTGAGTCAGTCCTCTGCGGCCTCCAGGTGGTATGTGGCTATAGAAAGGATTTATTTATTCTTTAAGCCCTTACCAACATCTGGCGTATGGCGGTGACGTTATACAAACCGCCATCTATGTATGACCTAATGATGGCACCGACACAGCTAAAAGCGGCACAGCCATGAGCAGGTGCCCACTGTATATCATAACTGACACCTGGCTGCAACGGCCACCAACAGTGTTATGGACACTCATCACTGACATTAACCCCTTAAGATACTGCTGTCAATAGTGATATTTGGATGGTTTCATCTTTTTAGCTGGTAGTTGCCATGGCAACCCATTGCTTAAAGGGGTTATCCACTGAAGAGCAAAAAAAACAAAACCTTAGTCCACCTCTGGTTCCTGCCGTGTTAGGTCCGCCTGTCAGTGATCAGACCATACGCCGCACACAGCATTCCGTTGCTCTTGTTCCTGAAGGAAGCCTCTTCTAATCATGATGCACAAGAAAGCGGCTGTATGCTGAAGACAAGCAGACTAAGGACATGGCATTTGTGGCGGCAACCAAGTGAGGAGGATAAAGAAAAGTGTGTCCTGTCTACAGTCAGACATGGTGGTGGAGGGTCATGGTTTGGACTTGCATGAGTGGAGTACTGCCAGCTGCGGGGAGCTACAGTTCATTGGGGGGAACCATGAATGCCAACATGTACTGTCAGGAACAAAAGAGATGTGGAGCTAATACTGCGCTGCTGAAGATATGACATGAATCCAATCACTGGATCCAGTTTGTTTATTTAAAGGGAACCTGTCACCTAGAATATGCGTTCTGACCTATCAGCAGACGCATGTGTGCCCTAATTACACCTCCCGACCCATCCCTGTGCTGTAAAATTTATTACCTTCATATTTCGTATGTAAATAGCAGGGAATGTGGTCACAGGGGCGGCGCCTCTGCATATTTCTGTGGTATCACGCCCCTGTGGGCGTGATACCATGGAGCTACGTCCCCGTCGCTCCTTCTAGCCTGCATGCATTGCGGCAGGCTTCTCTTCCGGGTTCTCCTTGTCAGTTTCAGACGCGCACTGCGCATGCACAATGCACGTCTGAAGCCGGCGATTGAACACCCGGAAACGAAGCTTGCTGCAATGCGCGCAGGATAGAATGAGCGACGGTGACGTGGGTGTGTGTTTTTTTTTTTTTTGTTTTTTTTTTTATTTTTTTCTTCCCCCTCCCAAACTGCAAGACAGGGGCTTTTTTTTAAACCGGAAAACCCCTTTAAGGCGTCCTGATGTATATGTTAAAGGGAGGCTCTGACAGCTGCCCAACAGCGGCATCCTTCAGCTATAGACTAAAGTATTCATTTTAAGGTTATGTTCACACGCTGCATCTTTTTTACACAAAGATGCACCTAAATGTATGCATTTCCTTCTCCCAGCAAAGTCTGAGATTTCTATTTAGCTGTCCACACTGTGCATCTTACCCCCCCCTCCTATTACCACCACCACCATGTACCTCGTGATGAGCACAAATTGTTGTGATGAAACAACAGTTTGCCCTATTGGCAGTCAGCCGATCACCGAGGCCTTGGTCAACGCAAGTGTATTGAGTGAGGCTGCGCCCTTCTAGTCAGATTCTGGCCCAGAGTCTACGTATCACAGACTCTCCACATGACCGTCGTTTCCGGCTCTGACACTGGAGAATCCTCACTTGCAGACATCTGGATTTTGTGTGTGTGTGTGTGTGTGTGTGTGTACTTTTTTGTCACCAGAGGTGAATTTACACAATGTCTGGGCATGCCAAAAAAACGGATCTGTCGACTAATTCCGTCATTTGATGGATGACGACGGATCCGGCGCCTATAGTTTTCCATTGTGAGAAGAAAAAAAAAAAAAAGACGGCACCGGATCAGTCAACTTCCGTTTTTTCGCCAGTCACAAAAAACGTTCCTTTGGAAGTTGCTTCCGGCGGCCACTCAGACAATTTTTGCCGGATCCATCGAAAAGATGGATGAAATGTGAGATCATGCATCACAATCCGGCGCTAATACAAGTCTATGAGAAAAAAACGGATCTGGCGTCGTTTTTTTTTCCACAATTCGCCGGATGGTGTTGGATGGCAAAAAACTGATGTGTGAAAAAGGCCTTATACAGGATGTAACTCAGGATCAGTACAGGATCAGTAATGTATGTACACAGTGACTGCACCAGAAGAATAGGGAGTGCAGCTCTGGATTATTATGCAGGATGTAAGGCTACTTTCACACATCCGGTTTGAGCACTGCGGCTCAATCCGGCTGTGAAAACTATGCAACGGATGCGGCGAAAACACCGCATCCTTTGCATAAGTTTTTACATGCGGCCCGTCCGTTTTTTTCCGGTTGCGGCATGCTACTGAGCATGCGCAGTGGAAAAAACGCATGCGGCGAGCGGATGCGTTTTTTTCCGCATCGCGTCGCATCCGGCCTCCATAGGTATGCATTGAAAAATGCGCCGCAGCGGCCGGATGCGGCGCGATGCGGTGTTTTTTGCCGGAGTAAAAAACGTTGCAGGGAACGTTCGATCCGGCCGCGGCATCGGCTAAATCTGCCGCATGCGGCCAAAACCGGACCGAACGCAAGCCCCTGCGGCACAATACGGCACTAATGTAAGTCTATGCAAAAAAACCCGCAACCGGCGTTACAAAAGCCGGTTGCGGTTTTTCTGCAGAACGCCGTATTGTGTCGCAGAGCAAAAATCCGGATGTGTGAAAGTAGCCTAATTCAGGTTCAATAATGTACATGTGACGCCCTGACAAAATCAGGGTGTCACAGATTAATGCACCCCTCTTCAGGGTGCAGGAATCTCTCCTCCTTGGCCCTCCATCACAACCCCATTTTGGTGCACAACATCAGCCAGCAAAGCCTAGTCACCCACCATGACACTAGGGACACACCAGTGACCGATAAGTGGATGGCGACGCCCACCTAGGGGTTCTGAGATGGAATGGGTGGGGCCAGGGTCAGTTTGAGTTTGCAGTAGAAGTGGAGTGAAGTTTGGAGTTGAGGGGAGTGACTGTGGACAGGAGTAGAAGCTCCTGTGCTGACCGAGGACTTGGTGGCAGTCAGTGGACAAGGCCACAGGCGACGGAAATCCGGTTGGTTGAAACCTTAAGTGGACAGGGGCAGGGTTGTAGCCCGCCGGTGCAGACATCGGGAATCTGGTCCGGAGCCGTGCACAGACAGGGTACCTGGACCCTAGGGCGAGGTGTAGCTGCAAGCCCCTTTCCAATTTACCAGCCGGGAGCAAGATTCTAAGTCTTGTCCCACAGGAGGCCCAGATAGAGTGAGACAGAAGCCCAACGAGGGGGATAGGGCTCCGCAATTGCCTGCTAAGATCCCACGGGTCAGTTCTCGTGGGCTCCAGCTCCCAAAGGACATAAACACCCTGAGTGGACTTCCCAGTTCCATACGGAGTGGTCAGAGGGAACATCTAAAACACAAGGTGCAGGAGAGAGGGCCGTTGTTCCACCGTACTGGTGTGCGGGATCCGAGTGCACCCTCTAAAGGCGGCCGGTCACTAGCAGTTTGGTTTTACCATCTGGACTCTGTGAACCAATTTCAGGAACTGTGAGTACACAAACGCCACCCGGTCCAACCTGTCAAGTTGCTCCCTATCACGCTGTCTCACCTATACCGGGGTCCTGGGCCAATGTGACGTCCTGGACTAGTCAGGTCGTGCCAGGTAGTCACACACACACACCACCCCCCTCCCCGAGTAGGTGAAAGTAGCCAACTAAGAAACCCTTGTCACCACCCTCCAGGTTTGATGTCCACACCAGGGGGGCGAAGCCAGGTGGCTGGCTCCGCCCACCGAGGAGTTCACAGGCCTGGAGGCGGGAAATACACAAGTTCAGACAAGTTCTAGAGCAGTCTAGAGAGTAGCCTTGACAGTGAAGGAGGGAGGACGAGTTCAAGGGCAGACCTGTGACCAGGCCTGCCAAGAGTCTACTCAGGTGGCTGGGTTGGAGCCCAGTCACCTTTTGGCAAGGAGGCAGACGGTGGTGGCCGTCTGCAGGAGCTGGGATTACAGCCGGTGGAACCGTAGGGACCGGGTTCGGGCGGTGGCCCGCCGGTACCGAACCGGGGAATTGATTTGGAAACCGGAGCACCAGGAGGGGTACTCGGACCCAGTACAAAGCCCTGAACCGACAGGGCCGAGTCAAAGCAACTAATTGAGGACTGGACTTTAGGACCTATCCCACACAAGACCCGTTTAGAAGACAACAGCCGAACCATACAGGGTAAAGCCACCGCCAAGGCATAGAGACCCAAAGGGCCAGCGTCTGCGGGCAAACAGGGCTCTTCTGACAGCCAGCAAGCCGTGGAGCGGACTACCGTTGCTTAGGCATAGGAGTCAAACGTTCATATAAAAGGTGCAGGAAAAAGGCGGAAACCACCAACCCGTTCTGAGAGAAGCTGCAGCCGGTTGCATCATCCCGTTTGGTTTACCAGAGACTCCAGTGTGTTGTCATAGTGAGTACACCAGTGCCTTCGGGCCGCGCACCGCTTCAGCATACGCCCGCTCCCACGCCTCAGCACCTCCCTCGGGCCTCCGGGACCATCACTCCACTACCCACGGAGGGGTCAACACCAAGCTTCGCAACATCGTCCCCGGGAGCCTAGTCAACGGCAGCGGTGGTGTCCATCTATTCACCACAACCCGTGGGTGGCGTCACCAACTTACATCCCAAATCAAACCACCCCGGCCGTGGAGCTCCCTGTCAAGTCCCTGCGTGTAGCGCCAACCCACTTTGCAGAGCGGCGTGACCCCTGGGTCCGTGAGAGGCTCGAGCCAACACCCACCATACGAGCACGGATCCGAGCGGCTCGGCGGTTGCAGCCGAGCCCGCGGGGCGGTACACCAACACGTCCCCTACCTGTGGAGGGGATAACATCCAGCTGCCCCACTCTATCAAGCCTGGGCACCATCTCCAGCGGCAGTGTCACCAAAATCACCATGGGTGGCGTCACTGACAAACGTCCCTATACTCTTAAAAGCCCTCTTTCAGTTGTGGGCGACAGACGGTTGCTCAGGCCCGAATCCGGCTTCTCCTCGAGCCACCGCAACGACCCCGGATCCGAGCGTCTCGAGCAGCCCCCCGCCGCGGTCCGTCCCCCGCCCGCAACATACACAGTGACTCCACCAGGGAGTACAGCTCTGGAATATAATGCAGCATGTAACTGAATCATTAGGAACCCATTCATCACTTCTCGTATGTATATAACGTTGATACAATTTCTGCTATTGGACGTTTTGACTCTAGGTGAATGGTGAAGAAGCTGAATTATATGCTGAAAGCTTTTCTATTTGGTCAGCCGTGGTGCAATAGAAAAGGATGATGTTTCCCTCCTTAATTCAGCCTTAATACATGATGATGGATGTACAATGTTCTATTGTGCGGAGCAGTATGCCAGGAATTTGCATGGGCTGTACGAGCCCCCCATGTCTGCAGCACACCGCCCTATTTCCAGCCATTTCCAGCCTCGTTAATGCCGCTCCAGAAGATTTCTGCGCTCTTGTAAGCTATTTTATTTTCAGTGTGTGTTTTTGTTAATTCCTGGGCATTGGCGTGTGCCGCCTGCGTGTGCTCTGTACAGAATACCTGGCGTTTGCTTTCTGCGCACTTGTAATGTGATCAGGGTTTATTTTTCGTGGTAAAGAAGTGACACGTAAAAGGTCAAGTTGTTTGTGTTGATCTTGTGTTGTGGCGTCTGCCCTTGGCTCGTGTGGAGTAAACCCGGCGTAGCGCACTCATCATCCTCAGCGGAGCGGTAGAAAGTAATGCCGCCACTCAGACGCGGTGGAAGCTGAGACGTCTAATATTGATGTCAGAGCGTGCTTGTGAAGGGGGGACGGGGAATTAGAGGCAGTAATCACAGTCTCATCTGTCATGTGCTTTTATATGTTGTTGTTTTCTTCTACATTTGGCCGTAATGACTAATGGCATTATCCACTCGCAGCTTTTCAGGAGACTTCTAAAAGTGTTTTTTATGTTCTTTAATGGTAAAATTGCTAAGTGCTCGTAAAAACTTGGGCTATTGAGATTTTCCTGTTACTAAAAATCCCCTCTGTCCTCCAGAATGTTCTGATTTTTATTATTTACGGCTTGTTTCCTGGGTTAGCGGCCACCTCTATTGTCTATGTACAGTGGGTACGGAAAGTATTCAGACCTCTTTAGATTTTTCACCCTTTGTTTCATTGCAGCCATTAAGTAAATTAAAAAAAAAGTTAATTTTTTTCCCTCACCCTTGACGGCACCATGATATAAGGGTGCCGTCATGGGTTCGGAAAAAACACATTACCGGTAAGTAATTACGTATTTTTTTTTCTCATTAATGTACACTCTGCACCCCATCCCCCATCTTGACAGAAAAATCCCCCAGAAAGGTAGAACTTTTTGCAAATGTATTAAACAAGAAAAACTGTAATATCAAATGGTCATAAGTATTCAGCCCCTTTGCTCAGTATTGAGTAGAAGCCCCTTTTGAGCTAGTACAGCCACGAGTCTTCTTGGGAATGATGCAATGCAATGATGCAAGTTTTTCTCCCCTGGATTTGGGGATCCTCGGCCTTTCTACCTTGCAGATCCTCTCCAGTCCCGTCGGGTTGGATGGTGAATGTTGGACGCCATTTTCAGGTCTCTCCAGAGATGCTCAATTGGGTTTAGGTCTGTGATCTGGCTGGGCTGGTCAAGAATGGTCACAGAGCTGTTCTGAAGCCACTGCTTTATTTTAGGGTCATTGTCTTGTTGGAAGGTGAACCTTCAGCCAAGTCAGGTCCAGAGCACTCTGGAAGAGGTTTTCTGCCAGGAAATCTCTGTACTTGGCCGCATTCATCTTTACTTCAATTGCAACCAGTCATCCTGTCCCTGCAGCTGAAAAACACCCCCTAAATCATGATGCTGCCTCCACCATGTGTCACTGTTGGGATTGTATTGGGCAGGTGATGAGCAGTGCCTGGTTTTCTCCACACAAAATTCTAAGCGGTATCACCAAAAAATTATGTCTCATCAGACCAGAGAATCTTATTTCTCATAGTTTGGGAGTCCTTCATGTGTTGTGTTGTTGTGTGTTTTTTTTTTTTTTTTTTTTTTTTTTTGCAAATATACAAGCTTTCATATGTCTTGCACTGAGAGGCTTCTGTTGGGCCACCCTGCCTTAACCCCTTAACGACTGCGGGCAGTAATATTACGTCCTAGCGGTCATAATGTTACGCCGGAGGCAGCATGCTGCGATCGGCGCACATCTCAGCTGATTTTCACAGCTGAGATGTGTGCCTCCTAGGCACGAGCAGAATCGTTACCTGCTCGTGCCGTTTAACCCATTAAATGACACTGTCAATATGTGACAGCGCCATTATAACGGCATCGGCGGTAAACTTTTGCTTACCGCCCGATACCGAAAGTCACGTGACGTGATCACGTGACTTCCGGTGGTTGTCATGGTAGCACAGGGTCATGTGATGACTCCTGTACTAGACATGAACTACTTTCAGTGTCACTTGGCCCGCAGCCGAGTGAAGCAGAAAGTGAGCATATCTGCTGTTTACAGCTGTATAGCTGTGATCAGCAGATAGTGCAGAGCGATTGGATTGCTGATCGCTATAGCCCCCTAGGGGGACTAGTAAAATAACAAAGTTTTAAACAATTAAAAAAGACCTAAGTTCAAATCACCCCCCCTTTCGCCCCATTGAAAATTACAAAGTGTTAAAAATAAAAAATATGTGGGGTGGCTATATTAATTTCTCGCACTTGCCCACTTCAAGTGAGTAAGTGGGAGGCCGATCCCTCAGGTCGTTACCTGATCATCCAGGGCACGCTGAATGGGATGAAATTAATCCTCTGTAACCTCTATGCCCCAAACTCTAATCAGAATAGATTTTTCTTCGGTCCTTTCACGCCTTCCGTCAGACCGGGGGGTCATGCACATTATAGGGGGGGACTTTAATATGGTGTTTTCACATAGATCTGACAAAATGCTAGCAACCTCACACTCCACAAGCCTAGGTAAATCTTCTCATCTGTCTACGGGATTTCGCAAACTGATCCATAAACACCAACTATTTGATTTGTGGAGAATTGATAACCCGACAGCGAGACAATACACCTTCTTCTCACACCCTCATAATTCCCATAGCCGAATCGATTATTTCTTTGGTAATGTTCTCACTCTTAGAACACTCCGACAAGCACAAATAGGCAGCATCACATGGTCAGATCATGCCCCTTTACTACTACACCTTAATTTAACAAATGTTACCGCAAAAAGAACCCACTGGAGACTAAATGAATCCCTACTCACTAACCCTGCTTCTCGAGAATCTATCCGTAAGGCTGTACAGAATTACTTTGAGGAGAATTCTCAGACCCTTCCATCTTTCCCAGTGATATGGGAAGCCCATAAGGCGGTTATTAGAGGGGAGTGCATAGCCATTTCTTCCAAGCTCAAAAAGGACTCACAGCAACTTTACCATCAATGTGAAACAGACCTCCGAGCAGCGGAGGAACGCCTTCGCACCCACCCCTCTAAGACTCGCCTGAAAGAGGTAATAGACCTTAGAACTAAATTAAAAGAGATATCACGCGGTAAAATAGAAAAGCTCCTGCGTTACTCACGCCAGAAGTACTATGAGTATGGCAATAAACCACATACGATGCTGGCCAGAAGGCTCCGGGACCAAACGATAACTTCCGCCCCCTGCGCAATAAAGGATACTTTGGGCACCCCTCATTATGATCCCACGAAAATCGCACAACTCTTCCACGCATACTACACATCCTTGTACTCTATCCCTCCGCCATTATCAATGTCCCACCCAGATAGAACAACAATATTGAATGATTATTTGACAGACTGTAACCTTCCAAAACTGTCCCGGGAGGCTCTGGAGGATCTTAACCGAGAAATAGTCCCGGATGAGATCCACCAGACCATTAAAGACCTCCCAAACCACAAAGCTCCGGGCCCGGATGGGTTTACTTACCTATATTATAAAACCTTCCTGGAAGAACTGTCACCTCATTTGATCCATCTTTTCAATCTTTTTATGAAGGGTGAGGACATCCCAAATACTTTTCTACACTCTTACATAACTGTCATCCCTAAAGCGGGCAGGGACCCCATGGAATGTGCGAGCTATCGCCCTATTAGCCTCTTAAATTCTGATCTCAAAATATTCACCAAATTGTTGGCGGACCGCCTAAATAATTGGCTTCCACAGCTGGTCCATAAAGACAAAGTAGGTTTCGTTCGCTATCGACAGGCGGGGGACAACACCCGAAGGATCTTAGATCTGGTAGAGGTGGTGAATAGGGAAGGAGTGGAAGCACTTCTTCTGGGACTAGACGCGAAGAAGGCCTTCGATAGGCTGGACTGGTCCTTCATGTTCTCTGTGTTGGACCACTTCGGCTTGTCGGGACCATTTGTCTCAGCCCTGCGGGGTCTGTATTCTCTCCCTGCGGCGACAATTCGCCTCCCTCATGCACACTCAAATCCCCTGCCCATCCGAAATGGAACTAGGCAGGGCTGTCCTCTGTCCCCTTTGCTATATGTTTTAAGCATTGAACCACTGGCAGCACATATTCGACTCAATCCGGACATTATGGGGGTCAAGGTGCGGGATAAATCCTTTAAAGTAGCCCTATTTGCAGACGACGTCCTGTTGTCCCTGACTAATCCCGTCATTTCCCTACCAAACTTACACGCAGTACTAACTCAATACGCTAGACTCTCGGGTTATAAACTTAACTCCGACAAAACAGAGGCCTTGCCGCTCAACATCCCAGAAACTAAATTACAGACCCTCAAACAAAATTTTAAGTACTCCTGGCGTTCAGACTCCCTACGTTATTTAGGAGTCAAAATAACCCCCAGTTATAAAACATTATACCAAGCCAATTTCCCGCCCCTGATACGCGAAGTGGAAAATAGTTTGAAAAAATGGTCATCATTACAGATCTCTTTTTTGGGCAAAAACGCTACAATTAAAATGTCAGTTATCCCTAAATTTCTGTATCTGTTTGAAACACTCCCGGTGCGGGTTCCCCTGGGGGTATTGAAAAAAGTCCAATCAAAACTCTTGCAATTCATATGGCATTCAGGAAGGCACCGCATCCCGGACTCAGTATTATATGCACCACGTACGAAGGGGGGCTTGTCGTGTCCGAATCTTAAGCTTTATTACTATGCCGCACACCTGCGCAGCCTGGCGTCATGGACGACTTTGCCGGCTTTTAACAAGTGGACGGAGATAGAGAAGCTTTGGATGGCACCTTTCCACCCTAGCTCTCTGATTTGGGGGCGCCCTGGTGAAACCCCCTCCAGAGACCTCCTAGGCCCGATGGCGTTTACAAGAGAGGTGTGGCGACAGTGTAGAATGAAGTTCCAGCTGGCCTCACAGTCTTCCCTGTTGACCCCTTTCTTGTTCACGCCACACTTGACAAAGGGCATGAATCTGGGGGTGACGAGGCAGTGGGCGAAGGCGGGCCTCTACTGTTTTCAGGACGTGGTTAACCCGGTTAACAGACATAATGGGACAGGCGGGGGTGCGGCGTCCCACAGCATTCGAAACCCTTTGTTCTGGCAGGACCTCGACCAGGGGAATAATATCGGCCATTTATAACATTCTGATAATCGGGGATTCACCGGAGGCACTGAGGCATTCATACATGAAGAGGTGGGAGGGATGGGTTGGACGCCCCCTTTCAGATGCACTCTGGTCAGTCATATGGGCTAGGACATTTAGGTCCTCAATTAGCACTCTTTTTATGAGGAAAATCAAGTAAAGATCCTCATGACATGGTACCATACACCAGAACTCCTTCACAAATTTAACCGTATATATCCAGACGTGTGTTAGAGATGTGGCCTCGGGGGAGCTTCCCAATACCATATATTCTGGACATGCCCGATCATCGATGGCTTCTGGGAGGAGATGGAGTCCCTGATTGGCAGATTGGTGGGAGGTGGTGTGACCAGAGATCCGGTAGTGTATTTGCTGAATGCCCTCCCACCGTATCTAAGCAAACCTGAACTAAAGCTTTTACTCCATGTCCTTACTGCGGCCAAGTGTCTAATTTCACTGTTCTGGAGAAGGGTAGCCCCGCCCTCTGTCTCAGATCTATATGCCCGAATAAAAGATGTCAGGAGTATGGAAAAGCTCACAGCCCAGCTCCATAATACAATGGATAAGTTCATAGTGACATGGTCTCTTTGGTATGCCCTTGTGGACACCTGTCAGGTGTAGGGTCGGATATAGGATTGGAGTGACTGATATTCGAGATTTAGACCGGTTTCGGGGACACTTCCCACCTTCTATTTGACAATAAGAGTGTTAATGATATAGTCCATCTGTAGGCATACTTGTGAAATGGTACAGCTATTCATGTAACTGCATGTCTGTGTGTTATTCTTGTCTCTTTTGATGTACAACATGTAAAAAAAAAAACAATCTTTTTTCAAAAATAAAAAGTTGAATAAAAAAAAATAAAAAATATGCACACATTTGCTATCGCCGCGTTCAGAAATGCCTGATCTATCAAAATATAAAATCAATTAATCAGATCAGTATACGGCGTAGCGGCAAAAAAATTCCAAACGCCAAAATAACATTTTTGTTGCCACAACTTTTGCGCAAAGTGCAATAACTGGCAATAAAAATGTAGCATCTGCGCAAAAATGGTACAGTTAAAAACGTCAGCTTGAGACGCAAAAAATAAGCAGTCACTGAGCCATAGATCCCGAAAAATGAGAGCGCTACGGGTCACAGAATATGGCGTAAAACGTGCGCCACTTTTTTCGGCCAAACTTCCGATTTTTTTTTTTTTTTTTTTTTTTTTTTTTTTTTTTTTTAACCCTTCTATAAAAGTAAACCTATACATGTCTACGAACTCGCACTGACCTGAGGCATCACACCCACACATCAGTTTTACCATATAGTCAGCACAGGGAATAAAATATTTCAAAAACAATAGTGCTATCGCACTTTTTTTGCAATTTTTCTGCATTTGGAATTTTTTTTTTTGCAGTTTTCCAGTAAACTATATGGTAAAAGGTATGGTTTCATTTAAACGTACAGCTCGTTAAGCAAAAAATGAGCTCTCACATGACCATATTGACTGAAAAATAAAAAAGTTACGTCTCTCAGAAGAAGGGCGAAAAAAAAACAAAAACGGAAAGCGAAAAATCGGCCGAATGTTAAGGGGTTAAAAGCCCGACTGGTGGAGGCTGCAGTGATAGGTGACTTTGTGGAACTTTCTCCCATCTCCTTACTGCATCTCTGGAGCTCAGCCACAGTGATCTTGGGGTTCTTCTTTACCTTTCTCACCAAAGCTCTTCTCCCACGATTGCTCAGTTTGGCTGGACGGCCAGATCTAGGAAGAGTTCTGCTGGTCCCAAACTTCTTCCATTTAAGGATCATGG
Source organism: Anomaloglossus baeobatrachus (assembly GCF_048569485.1). Classification (NCBI taxonomy): domain Eukaryota; kingdom Metazoa; phylum Chordata; class Amphibia; order Anura; family Aromobatidae; genus Anomaloglossus; species Anomaloglossus baeobatrachus. Next base: position 32,943,982 of record NC_134357.1, on the reverse strand, counting down.
AGGCCCCTGTGCTCTTAGGAACCTTGAGTACTGCAGAAATTCTTTTGTAACCTTGGCCAGATCTGTGCCTTGCCACAATTCTGTCTCTGAGCTCCTTAGGCAGTTCCTTTTGACCTCATGATCCTCATTTGGTGTGACATGCACGGTGAGCTGTGAGGTCTTATATAGACAGGTGTGCGCCTTTCCAAATAAAGTCCTATCAGTTTAATAAAACACAGCTGGACGCCAATGAAGGAGGAGAACCATCTCAAGAAGGATCACAAGGAAATGGACAGCATGTGACTTACATATGAGTGTCTGAGAAAAGGGTCTGAATACTTATGATCATGTGATATTTCAGTTTTTCTTTAATATGTTTGCAAAAATGTCAACATTTCTGTTTTTTTCTGTCAAGTTGGGGGATGGGGTGCAGAGTGTACATTAACCCCTTCACCCCCGGCCACTAAAACACCCTAATGACCGGGCCATTTTTTGCAATTCTGACCAGTGTCACTTTGACAGGTTATAACTCTGGGACGCTTCAACGGATCCTGGCCATTCTGAGATTGTTTTTTCGTGACATATTGTACTTCATGTCAGTGGTAAATTTAGGCCGATATTTTTTGCGTTTATTTGTGAAAATTTAGGAAATTTGGCGAAAATTTTGAAAATTTCGCAATTTTCAAACTTTGAAAATTTATGCCCATAAATCTGAGAAATATGTCACACAAAATAGTTACTAAATAACATTTCCCACTTGTCTACTTTACATCAGCGCAATTTTCGAAACAAATTTTTTTTCCGTTAGGAAGTTAGAAGGGGTCAAAGTTCATCAGCAATTTCTCATTTTTCCAACAAAATTTAGAAAATAATTTTTTTTAGGGACCACATCACATTTGAGGTGACTTTGAGAGACCGAGGTGACAGAAAATACCCAAAAGTGACCCCATTCTAAAAACTGCACCCCTCACTCTGCTCAAAACCACATCCAAAAAGTTTATTAACCCTTTAGGTGCTTCACAGGAACCAAAGCAATGTGGAAGGAAAAAATGAAAATTTTACTTTTTAACACAAAAATGTTACTTTAGCCATAAAATTTTCATTTTCACAAGGGAGAAAAGAGAAAGTGCACCCTACAATTTATTGTGCATTTTCTCCTGAGTACGCCGATACCTCATATGTGGTAAAAATCAATTGTTTGGGTGCACAGCGGAGCTCGGAAGGGAAGGAGCGCCATTTGAATTTTTGAACGCAAAATTAGCTGCACTCATTAGCGGACGCCATGTCGGGTTTGAAGACCCCCTGAGGTGCCTAAACAATGGAGCTCCCCCACAAGTGACCCCATTTTGGAAACTAGAGCCCTCAAATATTTTTTCTAGATGTTTGATGAGCACTTTGAACACCTGGGGGCTTCACAGAAGTTTATAACGTTGAGCCGTGAAAAGAAAAAAAATTTTTTTTACCACAAAACTGTTGCTTCAACTAGGTAGCTTTTTTTCACAAGGGTATTGGGAAAAAATGCAACATAAAATATATTGTCCATTTTCTCCTGAGTACGCAGATACCTCATATGTGGTGGAAATCAAATGTTTGGACACACGGCAGTGCTCGGAATGCAAGGAGCGCCATTTGAATTTTTGAACGCAAAATTAGCTGCACTAATTAGCGGACGCCATGTCGGGTTTGAAGACCCCCTGAGGTGCCTAAACAATGGAGCTCCCCCACAAGTGACCCCATTTTGGAAACTAGAGCCCTCAAATATTTTTTCTAGATGTTTGATGAGCACTTTGAACACCTGGGGGCTTCACAGAAGTTTATAACGTTGAGCCGTGAAAAGAAAAATTATTTTTTTTTACCACAAAACTGTTGCTTCAACTAGGTAGCTTTTTTTTTCACAAGGGTATCGGGGAAAAAATGCAACATAAAATGTATTGTGCATTTTCTCCTGAGTACGCAGATACCTCATATGTGGTGGAAAGTAATTGTTTGGGCGCATGGCGGGGCTCAGAAGAGAAGGAGCGCCATTTGACAGCAAAATTGGTTGGAATCATTAGCGGACGCCATGTCACGTTTGGAGACCCCCTGTGGTGCCTAAACAGTGGAGCTCCCCCACAAGTGACACCATTTTGGAAACTAGAGCCCTCAAATAATTTTTCTAGATGTTTGGTGAGCACTTTGAACACCTGGGGGCTTCACAGAAGTTTATAGCGTTGAGCCGTGAAAAGAAAAATTTTTTTTTTTTACCACAAAACGGTTGCTTCAACTAGGTAGCTTTTTTTTTCACAAGGCTATCAGGAAAAAATGCACCATAAAACGTATTGTGCATTTTCTCCTGAGTACGCAGATACCTCATATGTGGTGGAAAGTAATTGTTTGGGCGCATGGCGGGGCTCAGAAGAGAAGGAGCGCCATTTGACTTTTCAAACGCACAGACGCAGTGCACTGATCGGCCGCTGCAGGACGCACGGTCGGATGCGATAAAAATAGCGTCGGGGATACGTAAAAAAAAAAGTCACGCCAAAAATTGACCATGGATGCAGATATGTTATGTGCATCCCTGATCAGCGCTCGGCGGGACGCACAGACGGATGCCATACAAAAATTGTCGCGAATACGGAAAAAAGTCACGCCAAAAATTGAGCAGGGATGCCGATCCGTTATCTGCATCCCTGATCAGCGCTCGGCGGGACGCACGGACGGATGCGATACAAAAAGCGTCGCGAATACGGAAAAAAGTCACGCCAAAAATTGAGCAGGGATGCCGATCCGTTATCTGCATCCCTGATCAGCGCTCGGCGGGACGCACGGTCGGACGCGATACAAAAAGCGTCGCGAATACGGAAAAAAGTCACGCCAAAAATTGAGCAGGGATGCCGATCCGTTATCTGCATCCCTGATCAGCGCTTGGCGGGACGCACGGACAGATGAAGTGTAAAAATGGACAGGATACAAGAAAAAAAAAAAAAAAAAAAGTTATACTCACAGTACCAAGAGGATCACTGACCAGAAGAGTTGCAGAGGAACAAGAAGGCAGTGAGATAGACAGCTTTACACCAGCAGCAGGCAGGACGTTGGACAGATCAGCAGAAGGACCCAGCGATGGAGGCAGATGTGATCGGGCCAGTGAAGACCTCGGACGACCCGTGAAGGCAGGTAAGAGGACGTCGGGGGGGGGGGGGCAGGGGGGGATGGGGAGAGGGGGGGGCAGAGGGGGGGCAGATGGGGGGGGTTAGAGGGAGAGCAGAGGGGGCGGAGAAGCAAAGGCAGAAGGAAGGAACCTTGGAAGCAGAATAGAGATGACAGAGGAGGCAGGCAGATCGCGTGGGGAGCAGATCGGGATGCCGGGGGGCAGATCGGGGCGTAGGGGGGGCAGATCGGGGCGTAGGGGGGCAGATCTGGGGGGGCACGGGCAGGGGCCTTCACGGGAGCGCGCAGGGGCCTTCACGGGAGCGCGCAGGGGCCATCGCCGGAGCGCAATACTTACCTTTGGAGCTGGCGCGGTGACAGCAGAGGCGGCGTCTGCGGCGGCAGCAGCGGTGGCGTGGTACCAAAAGTACCAGCCACTCCACGCTGCAGCCATGTTGGGGGAGGGTCCCCAGAGCAGCACAGGCCTGGGGAGGGCGGCCACCGGCAGATCAGACCGCCCCACTGCACACTGATTGGAGCGATTGCGCGTCATAGCACGATCGCTCCAATCAGTGCTGCAGGGGCTGGGGGCGGCATGTTTGAGGTCCACCTATGATATGCTGCAGCAGCTGCGGCATCTCATAGCTGGATCTCACAGGATCACACTAATTCGGGCATTATTTTTGCCGAAATTAGTGCGATCGATGTGGTTGGCGGTTCAGATTTGAACAGCCAATCACATCGATCGTCGATAGGGGGTGGCGATGCCACCCCCCCTGGGGTCAAGCAAAGGTCCCCTGCTGTAAGAAACAGCAGGGGACATCATTTGAAAGCCGTTGCTATGGCCACGGCAATCAAATGAAGTTTAGGCCGTAAAATTACGTCCCTGGTCGTTAAGTCACGTTAAAATAGGACGTAATTTTACGGCCCGCGGTCGTGAAGGGGTTAATGAAAAAAAATGAACTTTTTTGAATTTTACCAAATGGCTGCAATGACACAGTGAAAAATGTAAAGGGGTCTGAATACTTTCCGTACCCACTGTACAGTGGCCCAGCGTGCACAGTGGTTACAAGCTTTTTCCAAGATTGTAAGTGCTGCAGTGAAGCCAGCCAGATTACACCACTTGCTGAAAGTGTGAAAAGGACAGGATTAGTTTGCTAAATCAAATTTTTTTTAACATGCAGGTGGAAAAGAGTTGTTGAATTTTTTTTTTTTTTTTTTTTTGTGAGGTGGGTGAGAAAATGCAGGAAAATTATTAGGCCTTGTGTGCACTAGATGGAATTTGGAATTTCCCGCGGATTTGCTGCATGTATCGCTGCAGAAAGTGTTCATAACATCTCTGCAGTGATTCACCAGCAAATCCTATGGGGGAAAAAAATTGCGCACTATGCGGATCTTGGCAGCTGCAGGTTTTGCTGCGGGATTCCCGCAGCAAAAACAATTGCATGTCACTTCTTTTTCGCAGATAGCTGCGGCATTTCACTCCATTGACTGCAATGTAATCACTAAGTCCGGCAGGGAATAACGCAGGCAGCAAATTCTGTGCATTTCATTGCGTTTTCCTGCGTTATTCTCGCGCTATTTTGCAATTTTTGTGACAAAATGTTCATCACTACCCTGCATTTTGCAGGGATGTGATGTCATTATGACAGGAAGAGGAAGCGGAGCAGAGAGTAAACACACACACATCACAGACACACAGACACAGACGTATAGAATACACATAGAAATCAAATGTACATCTAAAAATAAAGTTAAAAAAAAAAACAAAAACGCGGGCTCTGCCGTATTTTTACCGTCCAGCCGACGTAAGCACACAGCGGCGGCCCGGTAGTCTCAGGCTGGGGAGAGCGAGGGCCAGGGTTAATTCCCCACCCCCCTCCCGCAGCCGAGAATATCAGCCCGCAGCTGCCCCTGGACTGTCTCCTCCATTATGCAACAGTCCTGGAGTGTCCCCGGCTCTTCCAGATTGCCGTGATGCGGTGGCAATCCAGGTAATAAGGAGTTTAATTGCAGCGGATCGCTGCTACTAAGTCTTGGCTTAATCATGGCAGTGTCTATGAGACAGCTTACATATTTAACCCGTAAGTAAGGTGAATAAACACGCACACACCGAAAAATCCTTTATCTAATCTATAAAGCTGAGTGTATGTGTGTATGTCCGCTGAAGGAATACGCACCGTCGCATTTACAATCACGAAATTTTGCACAAACGCCTCATGTGACTCAGGGAACGTCATAGACTGTTTGGACGGGAAAATTTAGCCCCGCGCTTTACAGTTAGTCTCAAAAATCCTGCCTCCATTAATCTGAATGGAGCTGGGAGATACGGGCTATTAATAGCAACTGTCAGTGGTTGCTATAGGAACAAAATAAACGGTTAGTATAAGAAGCTTATGTGTGAGGTAATAAGATGGGGAGACGGATAGAGAGAGACAGAAAAAGACACAGACACACAGACGGAGACAGCCCTGGACGGAGACAGCCCTGGACATACACACTCGAAGAGAGATAGTTAGTTACTATCCCGGGCAATGCCTGGGTACTACAGCTAGTTTTAAATAAGACAAAAAAGCCCCCTCTTTCACCACTTTATTACCCCTCCCAACATACAGCTCCGGCGTAATCCACCGAGGTCCCACGACGCTTGCATCCAGCCGCGACGGACACATACTCAATGCAGCCTTGTAATGAGACTGCAGAGGTAATTACAGGTCATCTCTCACGATCGGTAATGTGAACACACTACTGCTCGCGAGAACTGCAGTGTGTCCTCACAGGGACTCTTATCTATTGATTGATCTGTCCTCTATTGATTGTCTGTCCGTCCGTCCGTCCCCCCCCTCCCTTTTTTTTTTTATGCGCTTTATTGCATTGAATGCATTAAAACACATGTACCAACCTGCGGAAAGACGCATGCGGATTTCGGGGCGTTTTTTTTTTTTTTTTTTTTTTTTTTTTTTTACCCGCGGTGCGGAAACCTTTCAGAGCCTGCGTAATTTTGCTCACAGGGCCTAAAGCTATGTTATTTATTATAGCACCATTAATTCCATGGCGCTTTTTACATATGAAAAGGGGCAAAAGTAGCTAAGTACAACAATCGTGAACGATACAAGGCACAGACAGGTACAGGAGAAGAACAATGACTGAGGAATAACTTCCGAAACGCGTCTGTTTTTGATATCAATGGCTTACTGTTTTTTGTTGTTTTTTTTTGTACTACCATTTCTATGATTTTAATTATTGAACAATAAAAATGTTGGATTTCTAGAAGATCGTTTGCTGGGTCTCTTTATCTTTTACAATTCCCTGTCTGGCACTACAGCATCCGAGCAATAGATTTTCCAAGGGTTAGGGTGAGCTGATAATCCTCTCCTTTATTCGGTAGTTAAAGGGATTGTCCAGTGGTGTGTTTGGTTTTTTTTTTTATTTATTTTATTATTTATATTGATGGCCAATCTTTGCGTCAGGTCATCAATATCCGCCGGTGGGGGTACAACAACCATTACCCCCCCCGGCTGATGAGTCATTTCCGGTACCGGCAAATGTGATCAGTGGGGAACATTTTGCTGTTGACAGAGCTGTGCTGTTCCGCTCCACAACCAAAAACATCCAGTCGGTGCTGGGAACATCTGATGGGAGGGGGTGACAAATGTTGCATTCTTGGCAATGTGATATTGATATTTACTGGTAAACGGGTTTATCAATGAAAATATTTGTTGTATAAAGACTTTTTTTTTTTTTTTTTTTATTTTATTTTTTTTTCCCTCCCCCCTCCAGTGAGTCGCTGTGCAACATAGTAATCTGTAATGATGCCTTCCTACGGAGCCAGCCAGTTATCTACAACCCAGACTTCTTTGTGGAAAAGCTCCGACACGAGAATCCGGACTTATTTACCGAGCTGTTGGTCAGTAACATCACCAGGTTGATAGATCTGCCCGGGACGGAGTTCGCTGAGCTCATGGGGGAAGTGGATCCAAAACTCCCCGGACCAAACGGAGCAGCTGCCTCCTTCTTCAAGTCACTCAACTTCCTAAAGCGGAAAGGTCAGTACAAATACACAGACATTAGAAGAGGAGCATCCACTAACACTTTAATATCTATCTATTCTTACAAAAACAACTTTGTTTCCCCCATATTTAATCATTTGAAGAGAATCTGTTAGAGAACTGCTAAATCTGCAGCAGAGAAAAGTGCTTTTTTTTCAAACTGCATTAAACAGCCCAGCAAGTGATACCAGAGAAAAGAAAGATTGGAGAGCTAGCCCAAACTATGACTTATTGAATACAAAATAAAGGATCATATGACATAGAATCAAAATTCAATCATGTCAAACATTGTTGTGTGTGTACAATCTATATCTCTCTCTCAGTTGAAGCCAGAAGTTTACATACACTAAAAATACATATCTGCAGGTTTTTCCCTCCGCTCTCTATACAGACACGTCTGCAGGTTTTTCCCTCCGCTCTCTATACAGACACATCTGCAGGTTTTTCCCTCCGCTCTCTATATATACACATCTGCAGGTTTTACCTCTGCTCTCTATACAGACACATCTGCAGGTTTCCCTCCGCACTCTATACATCTTTCCTGTTTTAGGTCAATTAAGAAACAAAATTATTTATATTTGCCAAATGCCAGAATAGTGAGCGAGAATGTTTTAAGGCATTTTTATTACTGTATTTTTCGGACCATAAGACGAACCCTGGTTTTAGAGGAGGAAAATAGAAAAATAAAATTTTAAGCAAAAAATGTGGTCATGACACACTAACGGGTCGAGGATCTGCTGCTGACACTGTTATGGGGGTAATGTCCTCAAATTCTCTACTAAGGTACCCCATCCTGGTAATGATCCGATCCTCCTGCCTTGTATATGACTAGATCTATCTATCTATCTATCTATCTATCTATCTATCTATCTATCTATCTATCTATCTATATATATATATATATATATATATATATATATATATATATATATATATATATATATATATATATATATATATATATATATATATATATATATATATATATATATAATATTTATCTGTATGTGTGTGTGTGTGTGTGTGTGTGCCCCCATCCCTGTATATGGCCCGTATCTTGTGGCACATCTAATATATAAAGCGGTGTGTGTATATCCGGGATTGGCATCTGCACCGTCGCAGCTACAGCCACAAAATTTTGTGCACTCAAACTTCTGGACCCCGAGAGCGTCATAGGCTATGTTTCGAGGGGAAATTTTAACCCCGCTCTTTACAGTTATTTGCCAAAAATCCTGCCTCCGTTAAAGCGAATGGAGCTCTGAGCCACAGTGCAGCCAGAACTTCAGAAGAATGCGCAGCCACGCCCTTATATGGAATGTTGGCGTATCACAATGCAGCCAGGGAAAGAGACAGACACAGACAGGGTAAGAAACAGACATAGACAAGGTAAGAGACAGACACAAAGAGATGGACACAGACAAAGAGACTGACTGACAGGGAAAGAGACTGACTGACAAAGAGAGAGAGTGAGACAGACGGAGAATGCGAGAGAAACAGAGAGACAGTTACTATCCCGGGCAGCGCTGGGTGCTATGTTGTGAGGCAAAATTTTAACCCCGCGCGTTCCAATTTACCAATCAATTTTGCCCCTATCTACATAATGGGGAAAAAGTGAAACGAAAAGTGTTGGGGGCAAATTGACAGCTGCCAGATGTGAACAAGGAGGACATAAAGAATGAGAGCGATGGCGCCAAAGAGTATATACCGTACAGGTGCTAAGGTGGGGCCCCGACATGGGATACTCACCACACTCGGGGATATGAACACACACACAAAATGCGCCACACACTACCACGTGCTTGAACACATTTACCACCCTCAGCACACATCTCACCACACATACACCAACCTCACCACATAATCTCCCTAAACACACACAAGTCTAGTATTATCCTTCACAAATAAAAATCTGATTAATAAGCAGCCAAACTACAAGAACAACAAATGTACCACATAGGAAATACGGCAGCTGTCAGTCACATGACCTGTCTATATGTGTATGTGTGAGCTAATATATACTGTCAGGGGGAGGGCTTTCTGTTGCCTGGCGATTTATCAGGCTGCCAATAGCAACCAATCACAGCTTAGCTTCTATTTTGCTACAGTTAATTAATCTGAGCTCTGATTGGTTAATATAGGCAACAATTTAATAATTACATTTCTATCTATTTGTTTTGTGGTTTTTGTGTGCAGAATACATTATTGTTAATACATTCTATTTTGTTAACAGCAGTTATTAACCCGGGCGAAGCCGGGGTAGTACAGCTAGTATAAAAATAAATGTCTATACTCCTCTTTCTTCACTCCACGCAGCATCACTCGTCTTCCTGTCTGTGCCAGCAGCAGCACCGCTGACCTCTGTGGAGCCGTATGCACAGCGATGACATAATCGCTTTGCGCATCGCTCTCCACACACCTCAGCGGGCCGGCAGACAGGAGGACATTGCGATGCTGAAGGGATCAGTTGGCGGTGTGTATACTTATTCACTGCACCGCGCGCTGATGATGCGCGGGGGGCAGTGAATATAGCCAGACATGATCACTCAAGGCTATAGTTGCCAGGGGTGATCGCTGTTTAGCATGCGCGCACCCCCCTGCCCATCATCCCGCCCACCTGTCAGCACCGGCTTCAGCGCTGAGAAATGATGGGCGGGAGGATGCAGTGCCGCCGATGACCCGCTCCACCACCACCCCTTCACCGCAGCCATTGGACTATAAGGCCACCTCCCACTTTCCCCAAAAATTTTGGGGAAAAAAAGTGCGTCTTAGGCTATGTGCGCACTGGGTGGGTTTTTTTTGCGTATTTTTCGCAGCGTCTTTGGGCTCACAACTGCAGGACTTTGCTTCCCAAGGCAAAGTCTATGACTTTTTATTTTTGCTGTCCGCACACAATTTTTTTTTTTTTTATTTGCTGCGTTTTTTAGCTAAAAAAAAAAAATGGACATGTCAATTCTTTCCTGCGCTTTATTGCGTTTTTCACCCATGCAATGCATTGTAAAAACGCAATGATGAAAAAAGCAGCAAAACGCAGCCAAAAACGCGGGTGCGGTTTTTTTGTGGCCAAAAAACGCAGCGTCAAAAAAGCGCTGTGTGTGCACATAGCCTTATAGTGGAAAAAATGTTACTTTCTGCATAGCTAAAAATTTACATACACTAAGAATACTATGCCTTTAAACAATGAGACAGCCCATATGATGTCTTCGGAAGCTTCTGATTGGTTTATCGGCAACATCTGAGTTAGAGACACCCGTGTGGATGTATTTTATTACACACCTGAAGCACGCTGCTTCCTTGTGTAGCATTATGGGAAAGTCAAAAGAAATCAGTCAAGGTCTCAAAGAGAATTGTGGACTTGCACAAGTCTTGTTCATCCTTGGGTGTAATTTCCAGATACCTGAAGGTGCCTCATTCATCTGCACAAACAATTATACACAAGTACAAATAAGATGGGAATGTCCGGCCATCATACCGCTCAGCAAGGAGATTGGCTCTGTGTACCAGAGATGAATGTGCTTTGGTCAGACATGTGCAGATCAACCCAAGAACAAAAGCAAAAGACCTTGTGAAGATGCTGGCGGAAGCTGGTAAGATTGTGTCATTATCCACAGTGAAATGAGTACTGTATTAACATGAGCTGAAAGACCACTCTGCCAGGAAGAAGCCATTACTCCAAAAAAAAAACAAAAGACAGATTAATGTTTGCAAATGCACACAGGAACAAAGACCTTAATTTTTGGAGACGTGCCCTGTGGTCTGACGAAACTACAATTGAACTGTTTGACCATAATGACCGTCATTACGTTTGGAGGAAAAAGGGAGAAGCTTTGAAGCCTAAGAATACCATCCCAACTGTGAAACACGGGGCAGCAGTATCCTGTTGTGGGGTTGTTTTGCTGCAGGAGGGACTGGTGCACTTCACAAAATAGACGGCATCATGAGGAAAGAAGATTATGTGGCCATACTGAAGAACATCTCAAGACATCAGCCAGGAACTTAAAGCTTGGGTGAAAATGGGTCTTCCAAATGGACAATGACACAAAGCTACTGCCAAACTGGTTACACAGTGGCTTAAGAATAACAAAGTTAATGTTTTGGAGTGGCCATCACAAAGCCCTGATCTCATCCTATTGAAAATGTATGGGCAAAGCTGAACAGGCTGGTGCGAGCATGACTGCCTCCAAACATGGCTCAGTTACACCAGATCTGTCAGGAGGAATCGGTCCAAATTCCACCAACTATGGTGAGAAGCTTGTGGAAGGAGATCCAAAAATGGTACCAAATACTAATGACATGGGAGGGAAACTTTTGAATCACCCCTGGGGGGAAAAAACAAAACACAAAACGTTTTAGCTGCAGATATAAAGTTGCTCTTCTAGGTGGATAGTACAATGCTCTTAGGCTGCCTTACTGAAGTTTATTTTCTCCTGGTAAATACTATTTAGTCCGGGAGCTGCCAACGTTCAGTCATGGGGTCGTGCGTGGAGCGGCTGCAGTCACCGCTCTGTGATTACAGCACTGTGGGTGGCAGCTGTATGCACGCCTTGTCACTGACAGCCGCCGGCTCTGTACAGATCTGCTGCATATCAAGCTGGTAAGGTGCCAGAGGACAGCAGTTTTCCTGATGTACCCTCGCTGTCATTTAGCAGCGGCTTTCACTCTTCGGAAGAGGCACAAAGAATAATAATGTCCCTTTTTAACCCCTCCAGTGTTTCCGAACCCTGATCGATTAAAAGTGGCAAAAGATGGAACATGTACACAGCAATATGTTCCTTTTATGGGGCACTTCTCCGATGCTTTCGCTATGCAGATGTACTATCATATGCTAAAAATGACCCTGCAGTATCATTCTTCAGCACCGTAATGATTCTGGTGATACTAAACTTGTATAGGGCTGTGTGTGTGTGTGTGTGTGTGTGTGTGTGTGTGTGTGTGTGGTTTTTTTTTTTTTTTTTTTTTTTTTGTTTTTTCCCCCCGTTGACCACTACTTGGACAACCCCCCCCCCTTCTTAATCACCATGTATGCCCCCAGGGGGCTCACGTGAAATTGTTCGGTTACACAGGCCCTGCGCACAATCAGCGCCGGCTTCTCCCCCCACCCTCAGACGTATCAAACTACAAGAGAATGTGAGCGGCAGCCGCAGCTCTGACGTAGCTCTTGATCCTGGATCAATCCTCTTGATATTGGATTAGTCCGACAGCGGAGAGAGTGAAGCTGGCGCTGATTGTGCACAATGTCATGTAAGCTCCCAGGAGCGATTGCTGACACCGCTGGAACAGTGCAGCCATCGGAGGTGAGTATAAACTTTATTTTACTGGGGGTCAAACATGATGATGGAGAAAGGGTGTCAGAGGTGGACAAACACCATAATGTGGTGCTCAAATATTATTTGTTTTTAATTACCCTGTTTCCCCGATATTAAGCCTTTGTAGGATTTTGGGGATTCTTGAGTATGCTTGACCTGTCACCAGGTTTTTCACTATTAAACTAAAAGTCTCCCCTTCTGCAGCTCCTGGGCTGCATTCTATGAAGGTGCACCTTGGCCCTGACTCCCGTTGCAGACCCCAAAAATAACTTTATAAAATTTGGCCGTTAGGTATGCTAATTACCTGTGTGGCTCAGATGGGCGGGCTCATTTTCGGCTCCTGTCTCCCCTCCTGCCGCTGATCGCCGTCATCCTTTATTGATTGACGCGATGACTCCTCCGTCATTATCCTCGTTGCTCTTTCAAATCTTGCGCCTGTGCAGTCATGTCCGCTCGCGCAGGCACAGTTCGCTCTGCCATGTCGCGGGCAGAGCAGAAAACATAGCTGCCCTGGTGTGCGCTGGTGAGCTAAATGCGCAGGCGTGAGAATTGGGTCAGGTATGAGGATGACGCTGGTGAGGTCATGGACAGCGCAGACCATAATCTTGCGTCTGCGCATGTAGCTCACCGGCACGAGCGAGGGCAGCTGATTTCTGCTCTGCCCACAATATGGCAGAGCGAACTCCGCCTGCGTGAGCGGACATGACTGCACAGGCGCGAGATTTGAAAGAGCAACGAGGATGATGACTGTAGCGTCATCACATCAATCAAGAAAGGATGATGGCGAACAGCGGCAGGAGGGGGGACAGGAGACTCGTGTCCCAATTTGACGACCATAGCTTCCTCTCCAATATAGACAATCATTCACTGAAGTCCTGTTTTATTCTGGATAAGGAATTCTTTTCTTTCGCTCAATTCCCTTTTAATCAGGCCTCCTTGGCCTTGTACAAAGTTCAGTGGCCTCCCTGGCCTGAATCAAGGACCTCCTCTTGCTGCTCACCTTAGTACTGTTCTTTTCCCTTTTTTATTAGGCCTTCCTTACCTAGATTAAGTATCTCATACTTTTCTTTAGTCTCTGCTAGTCTTCCTGCCTGGAATCCAACCTGCCAACGTCTGTTCCTTTAGGACGTACTATCTGATGTGTAGTGATCTTCCTTCTTGCACACTTTGCATAGGGTTTCAGCTTTGATAAATGAAAGACCTAAGGTCTAAACTACTTGGGTGCCATTTACATGAGTCTTTGAGTAGTTTAGACCTTAGGTCTTTCATTTATCAAAGCTGAACCCTATCTGACTTACTACAAGGAGTATGCTCATGTAGCTCCTCTTTTTCTGGGCTAGTCCCAACTATTAACCCTGTGTGTACGCAACAAAGTGCATACATGCCTGATGAAGAGACCTGAGTAGTCTCGAAAGCTTGCAATTATTACCATCTTTTCAGTTAGCCATTAAAAGGTATCAACCACTGAGAACTCTCTGTTCTTTTAAACAATTTTTTTATCTCTACTGGCTAACACGGTACAAAGATATATTTTACTTGTACAAATCACCAAACAGATAAAACACCTTTTAACACTAGAAGTCCCAGAGAGGGGTCATTTTAACTTTTCTACCATTGGAACCCTATGGAGTTCGAAATTTCTGGGACTTCTAGTGTTAAGGCAATGCATTTAATGATATAATACGATCATAGCTTCAACAAGGGGGTTGTTGACAGCACCTTCACTTCCTTATACTTTTATGAGATTTGGGGAAAAGAGGTGATTCAAACTATTTTTTTTTTAGTGTATGTATGTGTATATAATATATGTGTGTGTGTGTGTGTGTGTGTGTGTGTGTGTGTGTGTGTGTGTGTGTGTAATATGTATATGTGTATATGTAATGTATGTGTATATGTAATGTGTATATGTATGTGTATATATATGTGTCACAAACCACCGGGGGGTCACTCAGAAATCCCCCGCGCTGGCTACCAGTACGTCACAATCGGGGGGTAACAAGTGGGGGTCACCCCTCCTTTATACCTCCCGACCGACAGACAGAGCACGTGACGCGCTCTCTAGCGCCCCTCTTATAGTCAGGCCAATTATGGAATTGCCCGACAATAAGCAAGGAGGCCGCTATACTACTTATGCCGATTATTGAAGGGTCCCCGGTGAGAGTAAGGTATATATTCCCCCGACCTCCGCGGGCGGAATATATAAAATCTCCCCGAATCTCACTGGCCTCCCCACAATAATCCTTGGCACAATTCGCTGCCACCAACCGATTTACGGTAACTATTAGCCGAACACACAGACGTGGGATTCAAGATCGAGATAACAGAACAGCCCAAGATTAATTATATAATTTAATCAGCCTAAAGCACACTAGAACTACAATATATACAATAGGGAATCTACAGAATATACAGTTATGTCAGAGTACAGTTACAATCAAAGCATGGGTTACAAACAGGCATACACAGTTCCAGCAGTTACCTTGTTGCGTCTGGCCACAGGGGGGCGCTGTAGACCAGGTTTCCAGGAACTCCCTCACAGGTCTTTCCCAACCAGGCCCCCGAGCAGAAGAACACTGGAAAATGGCCGAAGTAGGGTTATCAACCTGGGCAGATCCAGGTCCCCTCCTACCTTAGTGACCTCACAGGGAAGCACTGCCACTCCCCCTGCATGGATCAGAATTATCCAGCAAAGGGGATATTGGCCATAACTTTGCCTGGGAGCGTCGTAGGCAGACGCCAATGCTCTCATTGTGACAGTTATGAATTTAGCTACAGAACGAGGGGGCTCATGACCTGTCTGCCAGTTCCCCATTGGCTGATATCACGCCTGGGGCATTTCCCAATGTCCTGCTCCCATAAAAAGGGTGTGCCGGCATCGCCCGCATGCGGAGACACCATTTTTATGGTTGCCATATTTATCGGAAATATGGCTTGCGAGATATGAACCATTTTTTACTGGAGTCGTTCTGTCTGGCTATTTCCATAGCCTTGCTAATGAGATACAACTCTTGTTACAGGGTGACGGCAGGGAGTCATCCTGTGTCCATTGTTCCCACACCACCTCATTTCCATATCACAGGACATGGCCATGGAGGTGTAACACCTTCACAGATGCTGGACATTGAGAACAAGAAGGGAGGGGGCACTGCCAGGGAGTGATGAGAGATTATGACTGGAGTCATAATTCATCTTCATATCCCGGGATTTGCCTCACACCTCCCCCCTTTTGAGGGCGCTAGGGGGCAGCACACTCCGGTGTTCCCCCGTGCGCCCGTCCGCGACCTCTCCTTGTCGGGACAGCCCGTCTGCGTTACCGTGGTCACGGCCCCTTTTGTGGCGAATGGTGAAGTTGTATTGCTGGAGCGCAAGGCTCCATCGCAACAATCGCCCATTCGTCCCAGAGACGGTGTGCAACCAGCTGAGGGGATTGTGGTCCGTCTCCACGATGAAGTGGCGCCCGTATAGATAGGGTTGCAGACGCTGCAGGGCCCACACTATGGCCAGGCACTCCTTCTCCATCGTGGAATAGGCAACTTCCCTTGGTAACAGCTTCCTGCTCAGGTACAAGACTGGGTGCTCTTGGCTCGCAGAGTCCACCTGGCTGAGCACCGCACCGAGGCCGAAGTCACTGGCGTCGGTCTGTACTACAAACGGCCGCGTGAAGTCGGCTGCCTGTAGCACGGGCGGGCTGGACAGGGCGTCCTTTAGGGCCCGGAAGGCTGTCTCGCAGTCCATTGTCCAATCGACTGCAGAGGGCAGCTTCTTCTTGGTGAGGTCCGTCAAGGGCTTTGCCAGGCTACTATAGCATGGAACAAACCTCCTATAGTACCCAGCGGTCCCCAAGAAGGACATCACCTGCTTCTTGGTCCTGGGGGTGGGCCAGGATGCGATGGCTTCCACTTTCTCAGGCTCGGGCTTCAGTGTTCTCCCACCTACCCGGTGACCGAGGTACTGGACCTCTCTCATGGCCAGCTGACACTTTCCCGGCTTGATGGTCAAACCTGCCCGGTGGATCCGCCTGAGCACCTGTGCTAGATGCTCTAGGTGGTCCTCCCAGGTGGGACTGAAGACGGCAATGTCATCCAGGTACGCGGCCGCGTACCCTTCAAGTCCCTTGAGCAGGGTGTTGACCATCCGCTGGAAAGTGGCAGGGGCATTCCTCATCCCGAATGGCATCACCGTGGACTCGTACAGTCCAAATGGGGTAATAAAGGCAGAGCGTTCCCTGGCCTTGCGAGTCAGGGGGATCTGCCAATATCCCCGGCTCAGATCCATGATGGTCAGGTACTGAGCCCCGGCCAACTGATCGAGCAGGTCATCGATGCGTGGCATTGGGTACGCATCGGCGACCGTGACCGCATTGAGCCCCCTGTAGTCCACGCAGAACCGAGTGGTTCGGTCCTTCTTAGGGACGAGGACTACAGGCGAGGCCCAAGCGCTGTTGGATGCCTGGATCACCCCCAGCTTCAGCATCTCGTCAATCTCCTGGCGCATGTGTTGCTGCACCTCCAGGGAGACCCGATATGCTGAACGCCGGATCGGGGGATGATCCCCAGTGTCCACGTGATGGACAGCCAAGTCAGTCCTTCCGGGCTGGTTGGTAAACAACCCCCGGAAGGGGAGGAGGGTGGCCCACAGCTGGGACCGTTGGTCTTCCAAGAGCTGGTGGCCAACCTCCACATCCTCAATGGATCCGCCTGCCCTAACCTGGGCTAGCATATCCAAGAGGGTTTCCGCTTCTCCCTCCTCGGGCAGGTTGCACACGGGGAGCGCACATGCCTCCCGCTCATGATGTGCCTTCATCATGTTCACATGGAAGGGCTTCCGCCTTCCACGGGCAGGGTCCAGGGTGACCAGGTACGTTACAGGGTTGAGCCGCTGGTACACGAGGTATGGGCCTTCCCAGGCTGCCTGAAGCTTGTCCTGTGGTACGGGGACCAGTACCCACACCTTTTGACCCACTTGGTAGGTCCTCTCACAAGCGTTCTGGTCGTACCAACGCTTCTGATCGGCCTGGGCTTGAGCCATATTGTCGTGTACCAGTTGCGTCAAGGCCTGCATTTTGTCCCGGAAGCGCATGACATACTCGATAACCGACACTCCAGGGGTGGCCAAATCCCCTTCCCAAGCCTCTTTCACCAGAGCCAGGGGGCCCCGCACACGTCGCCCGTACAGGAGCTCAAACGGTGAGAATCCTGTTGAGGCCTGTGGAACCTCCCGGTAAGCAAATAACAGGTGTGGGAGATACCGCTCCCAGTCACGCCCATGGGAGTCGACCAACATCTTAAGCATCTGCTTTAAGGTGCCATTGAACCGCTCGCACAGGCCATTAGTCTGTGGATGGTACGGGCTGGCCACCAGATGTCACACCTGGACTTGCTTACAGAGGGCCTCCATCAGCTGGGACATGAATTGGGTCCCCCGGTCAGTGAGCATTTCCTGGGGAAAACCCACTCGGGAGAAAATCTCCAGCAATGCGGTGGCCACCTTGTCAGCCCGAATGGACGACAAGGCCACTGCTTCTGGGTACCGGGTGGCATAGTCCACTACCGTCAGTATGAAGCGTTTCCCGGAGCTGCTGGGGATGGCCAGCGGGCCGACCAGATCCACAGCCACCCTCCTGAAAGGCTCATCGATGATTGGCAGAGATACCAGTGGGGATTTGGGGCGTGGCCCCGCCTTCCCCACTCTCTGACAGGTTTCACACGAACGGCAGTAGGCAGCCACATCGGCCCCCATTTTTGGCCAGTAGAAATGCTGGTTTAACCTGGCCTTGGTCTTAGCGATCCCTAGGTGTCCGGCCATCGGAATCTCATGTGCGATCCGCAACAACTCCGTCCGGAACGGATAGGGTACCACCAACTGTCGGTCCCTGGGCCACGCCTCCGGTGAACCCTGCTGGACCGTGGCCCGGTACAGCCGTCCTTGGTCCCAGACCACTCGCTCCGGGTCCGAGTCCGAGGGAGGCTGTGCCGCCTGCTCCTTAAGAGCTTTCAGGCTGTCGTCAGCTTCTAACGCTGCCTGAAACCCCTGACTAGATGTGGCCAGAATCGACGAGACTGTCACATCTTCAGTCAGTACCCCGGGACCTGTGTCCTGGCCTCCACCTGACTCGGCTGCCACTTGGTCAGAAGGGGAAGAGCTATCGGACCTCCGGGAGGCCCCTTGGCTTCCAGCACTCCCACTGCGGGTGACAGCGGCCACAGCCGCTGCGACCGTGGGTCGTGCCTGCTCCTCCTCCGTTCCTGACCAAGTCGCCGGTTCAGGCAGACCTACCTGGCTTCCTGACACCCCGGTTGTGGGGGAACCATGCACAGAGATCTTACCTGGGAGCACTTCCACTCCTGGACCGGCCCCAATCTCACCTGCCTGTTCCCCTCCTGCAGCAACAGAACCCCGCTGTGAAATCTCTGGGGACCCCACATTTGCTGTGGTAGCCCCCACCCCACACACTGGTCCTCCCCCTGCAGCACCCTGCTCTCTGCTTATCCCTGCAGAGGGCAACAGATCCCAGCTCACAGGCTGATTACTTGTAGAGGCATTGTCACACCTTTCTCTGACCCCCTCCCCTGTCACAGCTGCAGCTGTGTGTGTGTCTATGGTGTCTGTGCAAGCAGAAATATCAGAGTTCACTCCCTCCTCCCTTACATCATTCATAGATAACACATTAACATTGTTAGGAGTCATGTCAGTACGGGCTGAAGGTTCAGCCCTTGGGGGGGGCCCAAACTGGGAGGTTATCTGCCCCAAATCTGTCCCAAGTAGCACGTTTGCAGGGATCCGATCAGTTACCCCCACCTCCCTCACCCCTCGCCCTGCGCCCCAGTCCACATAAATGTCAGCAACAGGCAGCGCCGGGTCAATGCCTCCAATCCCGGAGACAGCGAGGGTTTTTCCAGGGATCAAGTCTTGGGGGGACACCATCTCAGGCCGCACCAGAGTCACCTCCGAGGCGCTGTCTCGCAGTCCTATGGTCACAGACCGGCCGACGGTGACAGGTTGGAAGCTGTCCAGGGACCTACCACCACCCCCACCCACACAATACACCTTGGGCGGCCCTTGGGACGGGGACGGAGCCGGGGCCTTGGGACGCTGAGGGCACATGGCCTTGAAGTGTCCAGGTAGGTTGCACTGGTGGCACCGTCTTGGTTCCGCCACGGGCCTGGAGAGGGGAGTTGAGGGGGACACCCCCTGCAGTCTAGGGGCAGGTGGGGCAGTCGCAGAATTCATCTTACCCCCTCTCCAGGTGCTGCTGGTGGCCGCTCTCCTGGCCTCAGGGGCCCGGTTGTTGGTGTAGTCATCGGCAAGGGCAGCTGTAGCCGTGGACCCCTTTGGCTTCTGGTCTCGGATGAACTGGCGGAGATCCTCAGGGCAGTTCCACAAGAGTTGCTCCGTGATGAACAAGTCCAGGATCTCCGGTCCGGTGGAAAGCTGCAGGCCTTGGGTCCAGTGGTCGGCAGCTCGGGCAAGTGCCCGCCTGTGGTCAGCCCAGGAGTCCTTTGGTCCCTTCTGTAGGCTCCGGAACTTCTTGCGGTAGGACTCTGGGGTGAGGTTGTACTGTTGGATCAGGGCCCGCTTGATGGTGTCGTAGCCCTGATCTGCCTCAGCAGGCAAGTCCCCAAGGATATCCAGGGCCTTACCCCTTAAACGGGGGGTCAGGTATTTGGCCCACTGCTCCTTGTCCAGATGGTGCTGCAAGCAAGTCCGTTCAAAAGCAGTCAAGAAAGAGTCCAAGTCTCCATCCTTCTCCAGCACTGGGAAGTCCTCAACACGGACCTTTGGAAGTTTGGTGTCTCGAAGGTCACGTGTGGCTGATGAGGGCCGGAGCTGAGCTAGCTGCAGCTGGTAGTCACGGTCTGCCTGTCGCTCTCGCTCTTCACGCGCTGCCTGCCGCTCTCGCTCCGCAGCCTCACGCTCTGCGTGCCGCTCCGCAGCCTCAGCGTCACGCGCTGCCTGCCGCTCTGCCCTGCGCTCTGCCAGGAGTTCCTTGTAGCCCTTCTGGTCTCCAGCCTGGAGAAGGGCCATAGCCATTTGAAGAAGGCTATCCGAGCCTCCCAGGCTCGGTGGAATGGCACGTGGTGATCTGCGGCACGCTGCAGAGCTAGGCGATTCACTGTCCCTTTCAGAGCGGAGGGCTGGCATCTGGCTCGTTGAGGAACCTTGGGTGAGCTCCTCCTCATCTTGTCCAGCAGTGCCAGGTTGCGCAATGTCCTCGGCAGAACGGTTTTCTGGCGTCGAGCTCCTGGAGGACTCGTGGGCAACCTCCTCATTGCTGTCCACAGCACCGTCCTCCCTCTCTTCGGCTCCTGCCTTAGCATTGGCCAGTTGCATAGCTCTGCTCCTGGTGCCATCAGCCATTCTTGCAGACTTTTGGTCACTGACACAGAACTGACACCTGATGCCTCCACACACCTTACAGTATCTGCACTCTGACACTCTAGTGTTGAGCTAGTCTGAAGACCCCAGCAGCCACAGCTGCTGCAGGCAGTCTTTAGTGTCTGGGAGTATGGGTCTCACACTCACACACACTATTATCTCGATCCCACCGCTATGCCACCAATATGTCACAAACCACCGGGGGGGTCACTCAGAAATCCCCCGCGCTGGCTACCAGTACGTCACAATCGGGGGGTAACAAGTGGGGGTCACCCCTCCTTTATACCTCCCGACCGACAGACAGAGCACGTGACGCGCTCTCTAGCGCCCCTCTTATAGTCAGGCCAATTATGGAATTGCCCGACAATAAGCAAGGAGGCCGCTATACTACTTATGCCGATTATTGAAGGGTCCCCGGTGAGAGTAAGGTATATATTCCCCCGACCTCCGCGGGCGGAATATATAAAATCTCCCCGAATCTCACTGGCCTCCCCACAATAATCCTTGGCACAATTCGCTGCCACCAACCGATTTACGGTAACTATTAGCCGAACACACAGACGTGGGATTCAAGATCGAGATAACAGAACAGCCCAAGATTAATTATATAATTTAATCAGCCTAAAGCACACTAGAACTACAATATATACAATAGGGAATCTACAGAATATACAGTTATGTCAGAGTACAGTTACAATCAAAGCATGGGTTACAAACAGGCATACACAGTTCCAGCAGTTACCTTGTTGCGTCTGGCCATGGGGGCGCTGTAGACCAGGTTTCCAGGAACTCCCTCACAGGTCTTTCCCAACCAGGCCCCCGAGCAGAAGAACACTGGAAAATGGCCGAAGTAGGGTTATCAACCTGGGCAGATCCAGGTCCCCTCCTACCTTAGTGACCTCACAGGGAAGCACTGCCACTCCCCCTGCATGGATCAGAATTATCCAGCAAAGGGGATATTGGCCATAACTTTGCCTGGGAGCGTCGTAGGCAGACGCCAATGCTCTCATTGTGACAGTTATGAATTTAGCTACAGAACGAGGGGGCTCATGACCTGTCTGCCAGTTCCCCATTGGCTGATATCACGCCTGGGGCATTTCCCAATGTCCTGCTCCCATAAAAAGGGTGTGCCGGCATCGCCCGCATGCGGAGACACCATTTTTATGGTTGCCATATTTATCGGAAATATGGCTTGCGAGATATGAACCATTTTTTACTGGAGTCGTTCTGTCTGGCTATTTCCATAGCCTTGCTAATGAGATACAACTCTTGTTACAGGGTGACGGCAGGGAGTCATCCTGTGTCCATTGTTCCCACACCACCTCATTTCCATATCACAGGACATGGCCATGGAGGTGTAACACCTTCACAGATGCTGGACATTGAGAACAAGAAGGGAGGGGGCACTGCCAGGGAGTGATGAGAGATTATGACTGGAGTCATAATTCATCTTCATATCCCGGGATTTGCCTCACAATATGTATGTGTATATACAGTGCCTACAAGTAGTATTCAACCCCCTGCAGATTTAGCAGGTTTGATAAGATGCAAATAAGTTAGTCTGCAAACTTCAAACAAGAGCAGGATTTATTAACAGATGCATAATCTTACAAACCAACAAGTTATGTTGCTCAGTTAAATTTTAATACATTTTCAACATAAGTGTGGGTCAATTATTATTCAACCCCTAGGTTTAATATTTTGTGGAATAACCCTTGTTTGCAATTACAGCTAATAATCGTCTTTTATAAGACCTGATCAGGCCGGCACAGGTCTCTGGAGTTATCTTGGCCCACTCCTCCATGCAGATCTTCTCCAAGTTATCTAGGTTCTTTGGGTGTCTCATGTGGACTTTAATCTTGAGCTCTTTCCACAAGTTTTCAATTGGGTTAAGGTCAGGAGACTGACTAGGCCACTGCAACACCTTGATTTTTTCCCTCTTGAACCAGGCCTTGGTTTTCTTGGCTTTGTGCTTTGGGTCGTTGTCTTGTTGGAAGATGAAATGACGACCCATCTTAAAGTCCTTGATGGAGGAGCGGAGGTTCTTGGCCTAAATCTCCAGGTAGGCCATGCTATCCATCTTCCCATGGATGCGGACCAGATGGCCAGGCCCCTTGGCTGAGAAACAGCCCCACAGCATGATGCTGCCACCACCATGCTTGACTGTAGGGATGGTATTCTTGGGGTCGTATGCAGTGCCATCCAGTCTCCAAACGTCACGTGTGTGGTTGGCACCAAAGATCTCGATCTTGGTCTCATCAGACCAGAGAACCTTGAACCAGTCTGTCTCAGAGTCCTCCAAGTGATCATGAGCAAACTGTAGACGAGCCTTGACATGACTCTTTGAAAGTAAAGGTACCTTACGGGCTCGTCTGGAACGGAGACCATTGCGGTGGAGTACGTTACTTATGGTATTGACTGAAACCAATGTCCCCACTGCCATGAGATCTTCCCGGAGCTCCTTCCTTGTTGTCCTTGGGTTAGCCTTGACTCTTCGGACAAGCCTGGCCTCGGCACGGGTGGAAACTTTCAAAGGCTGTCCAGGCCGTGGAAGGCTAACAGTAGTTCCATAAGCCTTCCACTTCCGGATGATGCTCCCAACAGTGGAGACAGGTAGGCCCCACTCCTTGGAAAGGGTTTTGTACCCCTTGCCAGCCTTGTGACCCTCCACGATCTTGTCTCTGATGGCCTTGAAATGCTGCTTTTGTCTTTCCCATGTTGACCAAGTATGAGTGCTGTTCACAAGTTTGGGGAGGGTCTTAATTAGTCAGAAAAGGCTGGAAAAAGAGATAATTAATCCAAACATGTGAAGCTCATTGTTCTTTGTGCCTGAAATACTTCTTAATACTTTAGGGGAACCAAACAGAATTCTGGTGGTTTGAGGGGTTGAATAATAAATGACCCACTGAATAAACTTTTCACAATTTAAAAAAAAAAAAATAAAAAAAGAAATAACGTTCTTTCTTTATCGTTCCTATTGGAGACCCAGACATTGGGTGTATAGCTTCTGCCTCCGGAGGACACACAAAGTACTACTCAAAAGTGTAGCTCCTCCCTCCTAGCATATACACCCCCTGGATAACCAAATATAGCCAGTTTAGTGCAAAAGCTGAAGGAGGACATCCACCCACAAGTAGAGAGAGAGCAAAACCCGGAACAACCGGAACCTCTGTCTACAACAACAGCCGGTGAAAACACACGGAACAAGAAAACTGCCAACTGGATAGAAGACCCATAGGTTGTTTCCAATGTGGCGACTGTAAATATTGTAATTGGATTGGTACATCAAAAAGTTTTTGCAGTGCTAGCACCGGGAAAAGATATTCCATTAGGGATTTCTCGAATTGTAAAACAAGCGGGGTGGTCTATATGGCCACTTGCAGTTGCCCCTTAAATTATGTAGGTAAGACTACAAGGGAGCTACGCAGACGTGTCGGGGAACACCTAGGGTATATAAAACATAAGAGAGACACTCCACTGGCCCGACACGTTTGGGAATTCCACCAGGGTGATAGTAGATCTATCTCTTTCATCATTGTTGAAGTGGTCAAACCTAGCCCCAGGGGTGGCAACCTGGATAAGATTATCTTGCAGAGAGAATGCAGGTGGATTTATTCTTTAAAAACGCAAGTTCCACTAGGCCTTAATGATAGATTGACATATTCTCCATTTCTATAGTTCTAAAATTTACATCTATATTATCTCTTTGTTTCCAATTGGTCATTAACTTACTAACATTTATAAAAAGATATTGTCTCGATTACTATACCCTACCCGTCATTGCCCCGTGAATGGGGATTTACGGGCAATTGTTTACACACTTTTACCTTTTAGGTGTGTTTTCATTCCTGGTTACAATATTTTGTCTCTATATTTGGCAATTTAATACCTCCTCTCTTAAATGCCCTCTGCTTCCTCCCTCTCATCTCTCCTCTTCCTCCCTCCCTCCCCTCTATTGTGTCGGCCCCCCTCCCCTTGGCTTCATTTAACCCGTGGGGACTCATTTAAATGATGTAGTATGATGCGTCTTTGATACCATGGTGCTAGCGTGCATGCGTGGTGGTGTTGTTCCTTTGCGATGCTTTTAGTGGACAGAGATGAGCCATTACTATGGGTAATGTGTATGAATGGGTCAGAATATACACACCCATTGAATAATGTGCCTCCCACCCGCATGGATTGATTGGATGCCGTGTGGAGAGGTAAATGTGGGCGTATTCAATGACGCCGGCAGACTGGTATACATGTGCGGCTGGAATCTATCTTTGAGAAGGGGATGGGTTGATTTTTACACGCCCCTTGCGTGAGTTGATTGGGTGCTATGTTAGGAGGACGAATTGGGCGTACTCTGCAATGTAATGCCGGTAGATCAGTGCGCATGTGCGGTTGCGTCACCCTGTCCGGGGGGATTTAACTGGGCGCCGCATTGGGATGCCATTTGTGATTGGGCGCCAAGATAGGAGGCCGCATTGGGCGTGTTCTTTTAATATCGGTAGATCAGTGCGCATGCGCGGTTACGTCATTTTGCCCGGGGGATTTGACTGGGCGCCGCAATGGGATGTCATTGTAAGCAGTATCTGTGGTACCGGCAGACTTGTTTATAGGTACAACCCCTTTACTTCCGGGCTTTACATCTGACATCTGCGATTGGGACGTATATGCCCTGTAGGCGTTGCCCCACTGTGGCTCTGATGGTGGGCGGTTCTGAGAGCTTGAGGTCGGGAGTGGTGACTTAGAAACAAGGGCGGTACTAATCTTAGCTGCCGGTTCCCTTGAAAGTGCACGCAACTTCCTTGCGCCTGCGTGCACTCATGGGATCAGGCCACTTATTGGCTAGAGTATGGGTGACATGCACAGTAATAGTGTTAGAGATGAGATAGCCAGGGATTGTTATTGGTTGGCGGCCCCATGTGATATATTGGCGCCGGTTTTTAAACCCTGAACTTCCTGTGACCAGGGCACACAGCCATGGATCACCACATCTGACAGCTGGAACTTTGGCCTCCTGATGATCCTTATATCTATAAGAAGGGGAAACGCGTCGAGGCGATATAGGAAACGATCATTTGAAGGGAAGTAACTGTATCTATATTTCCTTCTCCTTGTACACTTTTTTTTTGTGCAATTTGTACGATATGTTATGATAATCAGAAATTTATCTCACCATTTTTTTCAAAAGATGGCATCTTGATTATCAGATGTAACCACTCTGCAATATATTAGTAAATATTTTATCTGAACTGCAGGATGTATATGTACAGGTCCATCTCTTTGAATGTGTAATTTCTGAAAAACTGCTTAGTATTTATTCACCTTTGAGGCAGGGTGCATTAAGGGAAAGCCGACGTGGAACGGGGGCGCCCAAAACAGTTACGGCGTCAAACCCTCCGTTGGTAGGTAGGAGTGAGTATGTATAGGGTGAGATAGGGACCCCATAGAGAGTGTCTCCCCTTCCACCCTATTCTGCCCACAATGTGTTATTTATACTCATTTGGTATTTAGAATGCATTGAGGATTAGTTATTTAAGTCCTTTTTGTGCATTTCTCGTGCAGTTTGTACAATATTTGCATTTAATCTGATCCATGAATGTTAGTCAGAGATTCATTTTTTCAAGGGAAGACGTTACGATTATAAGTTGTAACCATTCTGCAATATATTGGTAATTGCCTTATCTGGACTGCAGGATGTGTAATTGTAAGTCTTTTTTTGAGTTATTTATGAATTCTGAAAAACTATTTAGTATTCATTCACCTTGAGGTAGGGTGCATTAAGGGCAAGCAGACGTGGAACGGGGGCGCCCAAACAGTTACGGCGTCAAACCCCCCGTCGGTAGGTAGGAGTAAGCGTGTATAGGGGTGAGATAGGGGACTCCATAGAGACTATCCACCCCTTCTACCTTATTTGTGCCCCTATGGTGTGATGAATACTCTTTGATATCTAGGGGGCATCAAGGATTAATTACCTTTCTAAAGGGGGTGTATACTACACACACACTTGTATATTTCCCCACAGTTAGGAGCAGTTC
>NC_134357.1:32882998-32914423 GCF_048569485.1 Anomaloglossus baeobatrachus | reverse complement strand
CCCATACCTCGCTGCCATATAGCAGTATAGGGGTGATGACGCTGTCAAATATCTTGAGCCAGACTCTCACAGGTGGTTTGAGGTGGTACAGTTGTCTTCTGATGGCATAGAAGGTTCTGCATGCTTTTCCTTCAGGGCTTCTGCTGCTTGCTTGAGGCTCCCGTTATTGCTTAGCTCCAGACCGAGGTAGGTGTAGCTGCTGGTGTTCTCCAGCGTGGAGCCATTTAATGTGAAGGAGGGAGTGTTTATTTTGTTCTGGTTCCTCTTCTGAAACACCATGACTTTGGTCTTCTTTTGGTTGATGGGAAGCGCCCATGTGGTGCTGAATGTTTCCAGTACTGCCAGGCTATCTTGGAGGCCTCTTTCAGTTGGGGAGAGTAGCAGGAGGTCATCTGCGTACAGCAGGAACTTCACCTCTCGGTCATGCAGACTGAGGCCTGGAGTGGGGGAGGACTCTAGAGCTGTTGCTAGTCCATTTATATAGATGTTGAATAGAGTTGGACTCAGGCTGCAGCCCTGTCTGACCCCACGGCCCTGTCGGAAGAAAGCCGTCCTCTTTCCGTTCACCTTCACGCTGCACCGGTTCTCAGTGTATGAGCTCTTGATCACCGTCGTAGGTCCTGCCACCTATTCCGCTCTCCAGGAGTTTCAGGAACAGGCCTGGATGCCACACTGAGTCAAAGGCCTTTTTGAAGTCCACGAAACATGCAAATATTTTCCCCTGTTTTTTGTCGTGGACGTGGGTCTTGATGAGGCTTTGCAGGGTGTAAATGTGGTCCGTGGTGGCGGTGGTTTGGCATGAACCCAGCTTGGCTTCTGCTGAGGACGTCACCCTGGGTGAGGAAGGCGATAATCCTTTTGTTAATGATGCTGTTAAACAGTTTTCCCAGAATGCTGTTGACACAGATCCCTCTGTAGTTTGCTGGGTCATATCGGTCTCCATCCTTGTAGATGGGCGTTATGAGACCTTGATTCCAGCTTTGAGGGAAGTAGCCGGCACTCAGGACGTGGGGTGAATAGTTTAGCCAGTGCTGCATGAATATCTGGGGAACTGTATTTGATCATCTCTGGCAGGATGCCGTCACTGCCCGCGGCCTTCTTAGATTTTAGCAGTTTGATTCTGTCTTTTATTTCCAGCACACTGATTGGTATGTCCAGAGGATTTTGAAAGTCCTTGATTGTCTCCTCCATGTCCCTCAGTTTAGTCATTATATGCTCTTGTTCTGGGGTTAGGTCGTCTCTCTCGCTCTCGGGAGGGTTTGAGGGGGTAATGTGCACCTTTTATAGATTGCAGCACAGGCGCTGCTTAAGGTGCTAGTTTTAGTTTGGAAGGGCAAAATCTGGTGACAGGTTCACTTTAATCTTGTTCCTTTCTCCTTGACATATCGCAGTTTTCCTATGACTACCTTTTGTCTTTGTGGTATGGCTGCGTTGCTGACATTGCAATGCCACTTGATTGGCTGCAAGTGGTGACATCAGGTCAAGTCAGCCATGGGCAACAGCAGAAAGGAGGCAATAATTGCACTTCTTTTTTTTTTTTTTTTTTGTGCTGCAGGTTCCTAAACTAGACTAATTGTTTCTCTATACCCTATGCAGGGGTGTCCAATCCATGGGCCCCAACCAATGCCGAGAGCTTGTGACTGGAGCAGTGACTGGAGCAGTGGTCAATCAGGTCTATTCACACGCGGGATCGATGGGCTCCCAGCGGTCAGACATCCAGCAATCGGGAAGTTATCTCCTGACCCATGGACTGGGATCACTTCCATCGTTGACTCCACTCCCTTGTATAGGAGGTTTAGTTAGATACGAGTAATTTTTTTAAAAAGGGTAGAAGAGTAGGTGTAGAGTGGGTAGGACAAGAGTACAACAGAAAACTGCTCACTAGATTTATGTTGCCGTCCTTTTCTTTCACACTATAATATGAATAACAAATTGTTTAAAAGAACTGAAGTCCTCGGTGGTTGATACCTTTTTAATGGCTAACTGAAAAGATGGTAATAATAGCAGCTTTCGAGACTACTCAGGTCTCTTCATCAGGCTCAATATAACACAAAATCTGAAGAGTCACATATTTATACACAACATGACATAGAATGGGGCAGTAAATAAGACAGGTTATGTGAAGCAGAACTATCACTATGGCAAGAGGACAAACTTGTGGCCATAAATATTGTTGAAGTTCAGTGGAAAGTTTTATTAATTTTTAATAAAACTTTCACACTATGTCCTGTTGTGTATAAATATGTGACTTTTCAGATTTTGTGTTATATTGAGCCTGATGAAGAGACCTGAGTAGTCTCGAAAGCTTGCTATTATTACCATCTTTTCAGTTAGCCATTAAAAGGTATCAACCACTGAGGACTTCAGTTCTTTTAAACAATTTTTTTTATCTCTACTGGCTAACACGGTACAAAGATATATTTTACCTGTATAGTATCAATGACATTTTATTACCTAGACATGTACGTTTTCTATATTAATGATTAGAAATGTGGGACCCACGTGACTATATATTTTTATTTTTAAGACTCTCCAAATAGGCCGCTGTATAATTTTAAAATGATGTTGTGAGGATGTATTTTTTTGCTCATCGCCTTTTGTTAGTGTTTGTGATTTAATGTGCCAAAACAGAGTTTATTCTTCCTATGGGGCCTGGAGACCCCTTGCTTCAATGTAACATTTTGGGAAGATGTTGCTTGACTGTAAAGTTTGTGTTCGGTCTTTATTTTCCATCCATCTGGTGGACCCCTCCTGGGAGGATCCTGCACCCATCCCCCTCCTTTTCCTCCTCACCCAGGGCGTACACTTCTGAGGGGGTCGAACCAAATATCTAGCGTGGAAATGGTCACATTTTGGATACAGCACATGCTCAACTCTGTGTTGAGGCAGTAACAATGAGACTGTTATTTTTCTACATACACTAGGTGGAAACCCACCTGTAGAATCCATGTTTCCACCTAGGATCTACATACACTAGGTGGAAACATGGAGACCCAATAGGGACTCCTCCCAAGAATTGTTTAACCAATAGCAGCCGCTGGCCAATCAGAGGCTGGCAGGTGACGTCCTACAACAACGTCATCTGCTGGCCTATGATTGGCTGGCGGTTGCTTTTAGTGAAGCTGTGCAGTGTTCCTGTGGGCAGCGGTGGAAATTAAAATTCTGAAATAAAGCGCAGATGGCTGCAACCTCCGATATAGGGCCACGGTCGTTAGGGGGCCTGCCGGCAACGAAGCTCAGTGGCTGTATGCGGACTGTGTGTTTGAGACCCCTGGGATAGAGAAAGGAGTGTTATGTACTGCGTGGTGTGTAAGCACGCCTCACTCAGGACTCTGATTAAAGGTACAGAACACAAATTACCGGCAGCTGCATCCTGATCTAGAAGACAAGCCGCTGCCACCGGTGAGTCAACTAGAACTGCATGTGCGGCTCACCCCGGGCCGGTCATTTCAGAACAGTTTAGCCGCACATGCAGTTCTAGTTCAATCACCCGCTGCTGCGGTTTGTCTTTATAGATCGGGATGCGGCTGCCTGCCAGCAAAAAATGGCTTGGCGTGTCATCATGGATATGAGTGTCATAGGTTAGCCATCACTGGTATAGGCTCTTATAGATGAAAATACTGTTTTTTTTTTTTTGCTTTATAAGACGCACTTTTGTTTCCCCAAATTTTGGGGGAAAGTAGGGGGTGCATCTTATAAGCCGAATATAGGGGATATATTATATATGTGTATATATATATATGTATTGTATATTATATTATATTATATTATATTATATTATATTAGTGTTCATAAGTCCTGCATAGGATAAATTGATTTTTCAAGTTTTAAACGTTTTCGGTCGAATATCTTCGATGCGAATATGACATATTATATATGGTTTTGTTCAGAAAACAATTTTGCATTCTCTCCCTGTAATATTTTTAGCTTTTGAAGCAGTTTTGCCTGAAATTATTGCAACAATATGGGAATTGAAAGCACAACTAAATATTGTACAGCTTCAGATCCAAAATTAGCCAATCACAGATGAGGTTCTTGTGACCAATCATAACCTGGATATGGCAGCCAATCACATTCCATTCCATTGCCTCACATCTGCTGCTTAGTTTGTTTTATCTGTAGGTCTATCTAGTGAATGATACTGTAGAGCTTTTATGATGGGAGCCTTCAGATTCTTGTCAGCGGAGGATCGTGTGCGAGTTGTGGTGCTACATGAAGAGGGTTATACTGGCCCCCAGATCGCAAGGAAGGTCGGCTGTAGTCAGAGGACAGTTGTAAGAATTTTGCAGAAACCTAAGAAGCTTGGAATTACCCAGGACAAGCCCAGATCTGGTCGGCCCAGAAAGTCAACTAAAAGGGAGGATAGAGTACTGATAAGAACATCCCTTGCCAATGGAAAGCTCACCTCTCCTCAGCTTCTGCGAGAATGGCAAGAAAAGTGCAATATTGAGGTAGCAACATCAACTGTTAGGAGGAGATGTTTGGAAGCAGGATTGAGGGGTGCAAGGCCCGAAAGAAGCCATTGATGACAGCCATACAAAGACCAAGGCGAAAACTGTGGGCATTGAAATATTCAAAATGTAGGCAAGGAGGAGTGGGAAAAAGTGCTATTTAGTGATGAAAGCACTTTTTGCATTTTAGGAAATGATGGCATGAAAGTAATGGTCTGGGGCTGTATGGCAGCCAATGGTGTTGGAAGGCTTCATATTGTGGAGGGTTAATGCAAAAAATACATAGACATCCTTAATAAGAAAATGCTGCCTTCTGCTCAACACCTGTTTTTCAGGGGATTAGATCTTCCAGGATGATAATGCTCCTTGTCACAGAGCTAAGACAGTAACGGAATGGAAAAAAAAGAACAAGGTGGCTACTACTGACCGGCCAGCCCAGTCCCCGGACCTCAACCCAGTTGAAAATTTGTGGCACAAGGTATCAATAAAGAGATCTAAAAAACAGCCAAGGACCAAGAGAGAGTTGATTGAGGCTCCGATACAGGCCTGGAACCACATCATCACTTGTGAACATCTGCAGAAGCTTGTTCACTCAATGCCACAGAGATGCAAGTTGGTGCTCAAGAGCAAAGGCTGGCAATAAAGTATTAGAAGCTAAAGATGCACTCAAAAGGCCCGAATCAGGACTCTGAATTACATAAAAAATAATAAATCTTAAAAAGTAAAATTTAAGTTTGTGTGAACTTGCATTGGACGGTAATGAACTTATAAACCTGTTCACCATTTTACACACTGTACTGGTGTAGGTATGGTTATGCTGTAAAAAAATTTCAAAAATGCACATACCATAACAATCTATACACTTGGGACATTCAAAAATGAGTTTGGCATACAATGAGGGATTACAAAAACATATATATGTTCCACCAGTTTCACTGTAGAGATGCAGAAGTATGAAATACATAGTGTTCTTTATGCCTATGCAGGACTTATGAACACCACTGTATGTGTGCGCATATATATATATATATATATATATATATATATATAATATATATATATATATATATATATATATATATATATATATATATATATATATATCTCTATATCTATACATACATACATACATACATACATACATACATACATACATACATACATACATACATACATACATACATACATTAATTACACTGCAGGGGGCAGGTGAACAATGCGGGCTGCAGCCTTTGATCTCCTGCTCCCGCTCATATAATATGCACAGCCGCTGTCCATCCCTGGTGGTGCTGAAATCGCACCGCAGTGACGGGCTGGGGGAGCGGTGCATATTTATCCCTGCGCCCCCCTGTGATGGCACATGCCCCCCCCCCCCCCGTGTTAGATATGGCCCCCATGCTGCTACTCATTCTAAAATAGAAAAGCTTTACTTACCCCCTCCAGCGTTTCTCCCCGTGTCCCTGCTTCCACTGTGATCAGGCACGCAGAGATCTCAGTCTCCTGTGCCGATCACATGACCGGCCGAGAACCAGGAAGTGGAGGAACAGAAGCACGGAGGGAGACAGGAGGGGAGATCAGCGCTGCAGGAGGTAATGAAAGAGTCTTTTATTTTACTATGGGCAGCAGCCTGGGGCGATATCTAACGATATCTAACACAGGGGGACTTGTGCGATCTATGTAGGGGGCCATGGGCAGCACTATGGGGGCGATGTCTAACACAGGGAGACTTGTGCGATCTATAGGGGCCATGGGCAGCAGAATGGGGGCGCTATCTAACACAGGGGGAACGTGTGCAATCCATAGGGGACCATAGGCAGCACAGGGGAACGTATGCAATCCATAGAGGACCATAGGCAACACAGGGGAACGTGTGAAATCCATAGGGGACCATAGGCAGCACAGGGGAAAGTGTGCAATCCATAGGGGGCCATAGGCAGCACAGGGGAAAGTGTGCAATCCATAGGGGGCCATAGGCAGCACAGGGGAATGTATGCAATCCATAGGGGGCCATAGGCAGCACAGGGGAATGTATGCAATCCATAGGGGGCCATAGGCAGCACAGGGGAATGTATGCAATCCATAGGGGGGCCATAGGCAGCACAGGGGAATGCATGCAATCCATAGGGGGCCATAGGCAGCACAGGGATCGTGTGCCATCACAAGGGGGCCATATCCAGATTAAGGGGGCTAATTTTAGGATGGGGGCTATGAGGGACATATACCCTATATAATTTGTTAGAGGGACACTGGCATTATAAGATGGACCCCATTTAATATTAAAAAAAAAAAATTCTCTTTTCCTTCACCAAATTTGGGGGTGCGTCTTTTAATCAGGTTCGTCTTATAAAGCGAAAAATACGGTACCCTTTTAATGAGCATGCAGTTATCAGATCACTTTACAGGATAATTTAAAAATATAAACACTGACCAGCACATCCATAGGTGTGAACAGGTGCACGCTGAAGTTTCAAAAAAGTTACAAAAATATGTAGCGCTGCACCTAGAAAAGCTACAATATGCAAACACTATATAGCACTGAGAAAACTAGGAGGGAATAAATGACCAATGTATAGGTTTGAAGAGAAATCAATTCAAACGAGGAAGGTTCAAGTATAACAATGAAGGCTTTATTCAAATGTAAAAAAACCACTTTAAAAAGAGACTTGAACAAATAATCCAAGGTAATAAATATAGGTAAGGACAGGAAGATAGAGGAAAGGTTTCAGAGCAAAAAGGCAGTTTAGGTCTGAGCCGTCACCATGGGAAACAAACATAGGAGCTCCATCCTGGCATGTACAAATTAATATTGCAATCCAAGTGGACAAAGACATGCCGACTATTACAGAGAGCAGAATTACTTACCCATGGTGAAGCTTAGTCAGACCAACAGCCACCGCATCCCAACGCGTTTCGTAGTCTTTTTCAAGGGACTGCGAATGGTGTGTGGCAAGGGGGATCTATTTATATGTGCCCCAGGCAGATGGTAGGTCGAACGCTCATTAACGGCCGCATGCAGGGGCGGAGATCCGTCCGGAGCGTCCATCATCGGGCCATTCCCGGAAGTGACGCGGGCGTATCAGTGTCGTCACACTGCGCCCGCCTCATCCCGTTACGGAGGCCGTCATGCAGGAGGCTCAGGAGGGGACCGCACAGCGCATGCGCGCCCACGAGCGCGGCCATCATTAAAAAGGGCAATATGAAGGGCAGAATCGCAACAAGCAATATCAAATCGAAATGTGTTAAATATATATCGCAGATGGTGTAAATGAGAGTGAGAAACATTCCCAGGTGTTAGGGACACATCATATATAAAAAAAGGCTAAAAAATGGACAGCACAGCACATACGTGCCACAGGTGCGGCCATCATTGAAAAGGGCAGATGGAAGGGCAAACTCGTCTCCAACGATACTGTGTAAGAGTATGTCTCATGCATGTCATAGGTAGTATATGGAGAAGTGAGGGACACTGTCAAAACCTTGGTGACATATCACCAGACATATCCCACAAATGCTGCAACATGGGGGGGGGGGGGAATTTTTAGGTCAGGGTCGGGGCCTGAAATAGGCACGACACCAAACAGATAATAAATCAATCCTATCTAATAAAAAGGAGATTCACAAATGGTTTTCCTAAGAATATGCATAGTTCATACTTCCCCCCAGATGTAACGTCCTGTTCCCAGAAATTCCCAGAAATTCGATATAGAACCGAAAGATGAAAAAAGTCGGAAGGTAGGGATCCGTCATGACGCAAACCCCGATCCCCCCCCCAAAAATGGAGGTGGGATCAAGGTCTGCTGCAGGAAAATCCCGGACAGCCACCACAAAATATACAAAATACAAAGAAAATGTATAATATAGTACAAAAAACATCTAACGGAAATTTGTCATGATTCTTTCCAACGATGATGTCCCCATCTTTCGTGCTTGTAATTCGAGCCGAATATCATATGTCCCAATTGGATGTTGCGAGAAAGCCACAATCAATAGAGATCCCTCTGAATCATAGATGGAAAAGGAGTACACTAACAATGAATAAAAGGTAAAACAAAAATTAAAACCAAAGAAAAACACACCATTAAAAGAACAGAGGAGAAGCAGAGAATAGCATCAATGATTTCAATAGGTCTTTACAAAAAAGGCGCGAAAGACAGTTTCTCATTTAGGCCATATGGTGCCATAGTTCCCAATGTAACAATCCAGCGGCATTCAAGTTTAGCCAACGCTTTTTTATGATTGCCAACCCCTTATTCCTAATTTAAGTTTATCAATTCCCCGAACTTTCAAAGAGGAGGGGTTGCAAGCATGATGTAATTTGAAGTGCCGTGGGATGGTCTTGAGGGACTCGAGATCAGACACCTCCCCTGCAGCAATAATATCCCTGACATGCTCCCGCACCCGGACACGGAATTGCCTAGATGTTAATCCGACATATGTCAGCCCGCATCCGCATCCGGCTGCGTAGATCACGTATTCAGTGCTGCAATTAATGAAGTGTCTGATCTCAAAACTCCTCTTCCCATCCGCTGATACAAAGGTTTTTGTCCTTTCAATGTTGCGGCATGACAGGCATGTTCCACAAGGGAAACATCCCCACCTTGGTGGTCCAACATTGAAAGGAAATGAGGTTTTGGGAGCATAGTGACTATGCACCAGATAGTCTCTTAGATTACGATTTTTCCGGGCTGTCAAAGCAGGGAATTTAGGGAGTACCAGTCTCAGTGATGGGTCGGTTTTCAGAATTGACCAATGTTTATAAAAATTCCTCTAATATCCTCCCATTGATTGTTATAAGTTGTAATAAATCGAATGGTGGTATCTTGTTGTTTAGTGTTTTTTTTGGAGGAAAGAAGTTGGTCTCTAGATGTAATTTTAGCTCTCCCATATCCTCGTTTAATATCCCTGAGACTGTATCCCCTCTCTCTGAACCGACTTTTCAAGTCCAGAGCTTGCTGCTCAAAGGCTTGGT
This sequence comes from Anomaloglossus baeobatrachus, assembly GCF_048569485.1. Classification (NCBI taxonomy): domain Eukaryota; kingdom Metazoa; phylum Chordata; class Amphibia; order Anura; family Aromobatidae; genus Anomaloglossus; species Anomaloglossus baeobatrachus. The sequence goes on along the minus strand of NC_134357.1, from coordinate 32,905,003 downwards.
CCGTTGAGCATACTCTTCGTGCACGCAAGAATTGCCCTGTTGGTATTGCCCTGATGGTAGAGGGTAGATGTGCAGAGGAGGCGTGCAGGAGACCGTTAACAGAGGTTTCTTTTCTAAAGATGGTAGTCTGGACTGTACGATCAGGCAAAATCATCACCTTGATATCCAAGAAGTCCACCTCCACTGGTCCCATTTATAGGTGAGTCTGATATTTAAATCATTGCAATTAAGTGATGTGATGAACTCCTGTAGTTCAAGGTCGGTTCCCCTCCAGAAGATAAGGATGTCATCAATATATCTATGCCAGCACTGCACTGGGGAAGCGGCGCAGGCCCCGTCACCGAGAACCTCCCTCTCCCACGCACCCAAGAAGAGGTTCGCGTACGACGGGGCGCACGCCGCGCCCATTGCAGTGCCGCGCTTCTGGAGGAAGAACCGATCCTTGAACAAGAAGTAATTGTGGGTAAGAATAAACTCCAACAATTCCAAGATCAAATTCTGCATATCAACATCCCAATTGCTCATCCGTAGGAAGCATCTTGCGGCGGCCAAACCGTCGCAGTGCCGGATACATGAATAGAGGGTCTCCACATCAACTGTCACCAGCAAACACACCACTATCCAAAGAGATACCATTAATCCTTCTCAGGACGTCCGAGGTGTCTCTGACAAAGGAGGGCAGTGTTTCGACTAATGGATGTAAATAAAAATCAATAAACTTACAAATACTATCACATAGCCCTCCGATGCCAGAGACAATCGGACGCCCCGGGGGACAGGTAGAATTTTTGTGTATCTTGGGTAATAAATAGAAAGTGGGCGTTACTGGGAACCTGGCATGGAGACCCTCACATACCTTCCTCGTGATCACACCACGCTGGAAGGCCGCCTCAAGAATAGCCTCCAGTTCAGACTCAAACCCTTTTATGGGATTCCCAGACAAGGAGGTGTAGGTGTCATGATCTCTTAACTGCCTAAATGCCTCACGTTCGTACATGTCCGTGGGCCAAATTACTACATTACCCCCCTTGTCCGCAGGTTTTATCACAATGCCCTCTAATGATTTTAACTCCTCAATTGCTTTTTTATGTCTTAGAGGGAGATTGTGACCAACCGTCGATCTCTTAAGGTTCCGGAGATCTTCTGAGACTAGTTTAATGAAGATATCAACCTGCGGACAAAGGGAGGAAGGAGGAAAGGCAGTAGAGCGTGGATATATCGAGGTGGGGAATTTACCTGATGAAGTACCGGCCGATTCCTTTTCCAGCTCCTTCAAAATTTTCAAAAGCTCAAGATCTTCAGATGTTAGTCCTTGAGTATCCATGTCATCTTTGGAATGCAGTTTGCACAGGATTAATTTCCTGGCAAATAATTGCAGGTCTTTTGTTACTGTAAAAAAATCGAAATCAGCATCAGGAGAGAAAGAAAGACCAAGACTTAAGACCTCAATCTGATTCTCAGTTAGTTTGTGTTTAGATAAATTGACAACCTCCAATACCTGTTTGCTTTTTTTATCCTTTGATTGTGGAGGGGTCAACTTTCTCTTTGTTTGGTAGTTCCTTTCCCCCTGATGCTTCGATCTCGTCTGTATACCCAGTCTCTCTGCAAATTGGTCACTCAAACCACTCCCCGTAGGGATCTCCTCTTCTGCTGAGGACATGGATGAAAAGGAGCCAGAGCGTGAACCCGTACTCTTGTTTTTTCTCCTTATATTCCTCTTCCATCTGTAGACAGTACCATTTTTATAGTCTGATAGATCTCTCTGATATTTTCTTGTTTTTGTTCCCGTAATCTCTTTTTCCCATTTGGAAAAATCTTTATCCAGATCTGCATTAAGAGATGCTAGTTTTTCTTTAGAGAAGCAATCTACAAGTTTCCCCTGGATGATGTTAATTTCCAGTTCAACTTCCTTCAAGGTGCTAGCATTATGGCCAACTAGGAGTTTCATGAAAGTCATGGAGCATATACTAGAGGCCTCCTCCCATTCCTTTTTAAAGGAATCCTCCTTTATATCAAAAGAGGGGAATAGTTGTACCCGTAAACCTCTTGGGATGAGGCCTTTCTGAATGTACCGCTCCATGAATGTCATGTTCCACCAGAGTCTTGTCTTTTGGTTTAGTAGTTGTTTCAATCTACCAACCATTTTTACATTCTCCTCTGTTTCCACATTAAAAACAGGCTCTGAACTTTCACTAAAAACCTGATTGATTTTTGTTAGCCACGCTTCTTCGCGCGCTTTGTGGTCCATGTGTCCTGTAGAAACTGCTGTGAATAAACACAGAAATATAATTAAGAGGCAAGGTAGGACACCAAGGGCCACTTTATACATCATGGAACAACATGTGGTCACCCTCAAACAACCATATATAGCACTGAGAAAACTAGGAGGGAATAAATGACCAATGTATAGGTTTGAAGAGAAATCAATTCAAACGAGGAAGGTTCAAGTATAACAATGAAGGCTTTATTCAAATGTAAAAAAACCACTTTAAAAAGAGACTTGAACAAATAATCCAAGGTAATAAATATAGGTAAGGACAGGAAGATAGAGGAAAGGTTTCAGAGCAAAAAGGCAGTTTAGGTCTGAGCCGTCACCATGGGAAACAAACATAGGAGCTCCATCCTGGCATGTACAAATTAATATTGCAATCCAAGTGGACAAAGACATGCCGACTATTACAGAGAGCAGAATTACTTACCCATGGTGAAGCTTAGTCAGACCAACAGCCACCGCACCCCAACGCGTTTCGTAGTCTTTTTCAAGGGACTGCGAATGGTGTGTGGCAAGGGGGATCTATTTATATGTGCCCCAGGCAGATGGTAGGTCGAACGCTCATTAACGGCCGCATGCAGGGGCGGAGATCCGTCCGGAGCGTCCATCATCGGGCCATTCCCGGAAGTGACGCGGGCGTATCAGTGTCGTCACACTGCGCCCGCCTCATCCCGTTACGGAGGCCGTCATGCAGGAGGCTCAGGAGGGGACCGCACAGCGCATGCGCGCCACGAGCGCGGCCATCATTAAAAAGGGCAATATGAAGGGCAGAATCGTAAAAATATATGATGTGTCCCTAACACCTGGGAATGTTTCTCACTCTCATTTACACCATCTGCGATATATATTTAACACATTTCGATTTGATATTGCTTGTTGCGATTCTGCCCTTCATATTGCCCTTTTTAATGATGGCCGCGCTCGTGGCGCGCATGCGCTGTGCGGTCCCCTCCTGAGCCTCCTGCATGACGGCCTCCGTAACGGGATGAGGCGGGCGCAGTGTGACGACACTGATACGCCCGCGTCACTTCCGGGAATGGCCCGATGATGGACGCTCCGGACGGATCTCCGCCCCTGCATGCGGCCGTTAATGAGCGTTCGACCTACCATCTGCCTGGGGCACATATAAATAGATCCCCCTTGCCACACACCATTCGCAGTCCCTTGAAAAAGACTACGAAACGCGTTGGGGTGCGGTGGCTGTTGGTCTGACTAAGCTTCACCATGGGTAAGTAATTCTGCTTTCTGTAATAGTCGGCATGTCTTTGTCCACTTGGATTGCAATATTAATTTGTACATGCCAGGATGGAGCTCCTATGTTTGTTTCCCATGGTGACGGCTCAGACCTAAACTGCCTTTTTGCTCTGAAACCTTTCCTCTATCTTCCTGTCCTTACCTATATTTATTACCTTGGATTATTTGTTCAAGTCTCTTTTTAAAGTGGTTTTTTTACATTTGAATAAAGCCTTCATTGTTATACTTGAACCTTCCTCGTTTGAATTGATTTCTCTTCAAACCTATACATTGGTCATTTATTCCCTCCTAGTTTTCTCAGTGCTATATATGGTTGTTTGAGGGTGACCACATGTTGTTCCATGATGTATAAAGTGGCCCTTGGTGTCCTACCTTGCCTCTTAATTATATTTCTGTGTTTATTCACAGCAGTTTCTACAGGACACATGGACCACAAAGCGCGCGAAGAAGCGTGGCTAACAAAAATCAATCAGGTTTTTAGTGAAAGTTCAGAGCCTGTTTTTAATGTGGAAACAGAGGAGAATGTAAAAATGGTTGGTAGATTGAAACAACTACTAAACCAAAAGACAAGACTCTGGTGGAACATGACATTCATGGAGCGGTACATTCAGAAAGGCCTCATCCCAAGAGGTTTACGGGTACAACTATTCCCCTCTTTTGATATAAAGGAGGATTCCTTTAAAAAGGAATGGGAGGAGGCCTCTAGTATATGCTCCATGACTTTCATGAAACTCCTAGTTGGCCATAATGCTAGCACCTTGAAGGAAGTTGAACTGGAAATTAACATCATCCAGGGGAAACTTGTAGATTGCTTCTCTAAAGAAAAACTAGCATCTCTTAATGCAGATCTGGATAAAGATTTTTCCAAATGGGAAAAAGAGATTACGGGAACAAAAACAAGAAAATATCAGAGAGATCTATCAGACTATAAAAATGGTACTGTCTACAGATGGAAGAGGAATATAAGGAGAAAAAACAAGAGTACGGGTTCACGCTCTGGCTCCTTTTCATCCATGTCCTCAGCAGAAGAGGAGATCCCTACGGGGAGTGGTTTGAGTGACCAATTTGCAGAGAGACTGGGTATACAGACGAGATCGAAGCATCAGGGGGAAAGGAACTACCAAACAAAGAGAAAGTTGACCCCTCCACAATCAAAGGATAAAAAAAGCAAACAGGTATTGGAGGTTGTCAATTTATCTAAACAAACTAACTGAGAATCAGATTGAGGTCTTAAGTCTTGGTCTTTCTTTCTCTCCTGATGCTGATTTCGATTTTTTTACAGTAACAAAAGACCTGCAATTATTTGCCAGGAAATTAATCCTGTGCAAACTGCATTCCAAAGATGACATGGATACTCAAGGACGAACATCTGAAGATCTTGAGCTTTTGAAAATTTTGAAGGAGCTGGAAAAGGAATCGGCCGGTACTTCATCAGGTAAATTCCCCACCTCGATATATCCACGCTCTACTGCCTTTCCTCCTTCCTCCCTTTGTCCGCAGGTTGATATCTTCATTAAACTAGTCTCAGAAGATCTCCGGAACCTTAAGAGATCGACGGTTGGTCACAATCTCCCTCTAAGACATAAAAAAGCAATTGAGGAGTTAAAATCATTAGAGGGCATTGTGATAAAACCTGCGGACAAGGGGGGTAATGTAGTAATTTGGCCCACGGACATGTACGAACGTGAGGCATTTAGGCAGTTAAGAGATCATGACACCTACACCTCCTTGTCTGGGAATCCCATAAAAGGGTTTGAGTCTGAACTGGAGGCTATTCTTGAGGCGGCCTTCCAGCGTGGTGTGATCACGAGGAAGGTATGTGAGGGTCTCCATGCCAGGTTCCCAGTAACGCCCACTTTCTATTTATTACCCAAGATACACAAAAATTCTACCTGTCCCCCGGGGCGTCCGATTGTCTCTGGCATCGGAGGGCTATGTGATAGTATTTGTAAGTTTATTGATTTTTATTTACATCCATTAGTCGAAACACTGCCCTCCTTTGTCAGAGACACCTCGGACGTCCTGAGAAGGATTAATGGTATCTCTTTGGATAGTGGTGTGTTGCTGGTGACAGTTGATGTGGAGACCCTCTATTCATGTATCCGGCACTGCGACGGTTTGGCCGCCGCAAGATGCTTCCTACGGATGAGCAATTGGGATGTTGATATGCAGAATTTGATCTTGGAATTGTTGGAGTTTATTCTTACCCACAATTACTTCTTGTTCAAGGATCGGTTCTTCCTCCAGAAGCGCGGCACTGCAATGGGCGCGGCGTGCGCCCCGTCGTACGCGAACCTCTTCTTGGGTGCGTGGGAGAGGGAGGTTCTCGGTGACGGGGCCTGCGCCGCTTCCCCAGTGCAGTGCTGGCATAGATATATTGATGACATCCTTATCTTCTGGAGGGGAACCGACCTTGAACTACAGGAGTTCATCACATCACTTAATTGCAATGATTTAAATATCAGACTCACCTATAAATGGGACCCAGTGGAGGTGGACTTCTTGGATATCAAGGTGATGATTTTGCCTGATCGTACAGTCCAGACTACCATCTTTAGAAAAGAAACCTCTGTTAACGGTCTCCTGCACGCCTCCTCTGCACATCTACCCTCTACCATCAGGGCAATACCAACAGGGCAATTCTTGCGTGCACGAAGAGTATGCTCAACGGACCAAGCCTTTGAGCAGCAAGCTCTGGACTTGAAAAGTCGGTTCAGAGAGAGGGGATACAGTCTCAGGGATATTAAACGAGGATATGGGAGAGCTAAAATTACATCTAGAGACCAACTTCTTTCCTCCAAAAAAAACACTAAACAACAAGATACCACCATTCGATTTATTACAACTTATAACAATCAATGGGAGGATATTAGAGGAATTTTTTATAAACATTGGTCAATTCTGAAAACCGACCCATCACTGAGACTGGTACTCCCTAAATTCCCTGCTTTGACAGCCCGGAAAAATCGTAATCTAAGAGACTATCTGGTGCATAGTCACTATGCTCCCAAAACCTCATTTCCTTTCAATGTTGGACCACCAAGGTGGGGATGTTTCCCTTGTGGAACATGCCTGTCATGCCGCAACATTGAAAGGACAAAAACCTTTGTATCAGCGGATGGGAAGAGGAGTTTTGAGATCAGACACTTCATTAATTGCAGCACTGAATACGTGATCTACGCAGCCGGATGCGGATGCGGGCTGACATATGTCGGATTAACATCTAGGCAATTCCGTGTCCGGGTGCGGGAGCATGTCAGGGATATTATTGCTGCAGGGGAGGTGTCTGATCTCGAGTCCCTCAAGACCATCCCACGGCACTTCAAATTACATCATGCTTGCAACCCCTCCTCTTTGAAAGTTCGGGGAATTGATAAACTTAAATTAGGAATAAGGGGTGGCAATCATAAAAAAGCGTTGGCTAAACTTGAATGCCGCTGGATTGTTACATTGGGAACTATGGCACCATATGGCCTAAATGAGAAACTGTCTTTCGCGCCTTTTTTGTAAAGACCTATTGAAATCATTGATGCTATTCTCTGCTTCTCCTCTGTTCTTTTAATGGTGTGTTTTTCTTTGGTTTTAATTTTTGTTTTACCTTTTATTCATTGTTAGTGTACTCCTTTTCCATCTATGATTCAGAGGGATCTCTATTGATTGTGGCTTTCTCGCAACATCCAATTGGGACATATGATATTCGGCTCGAATTACAAGCACGAAAGATGGGGACATCATCGTTGGAAAGAATCATGACAAATTTCCGTTAGATGTTTTTTGTACTATATTATACATTTTCTTTGTATTTTGTATATTTTGTGGTGGCTGTCCGGGATTTTCCTGCAGCAGACCTTGATCCCACCTCCATTTTTGGGGGGGGATCGGGGTTTGCGTCATGACGGATCCCTACCTTCCGACTTTTTTCATCTTTCGGTTCTATATCGAATTTCTGGGAATTTCTGGGAACAGGACGTTACATCTGGGGGGAAGTATGAACTATGCATATTCTTAGGAAAACCATTTGTGAATCTCCTTTTTATTAGATAGGGATTGATTTATTATCTGTTTGGTGTCGTGCCTATTTCAGGCCCCGACCCTGACCTAAAAATTCCCCCCCCCCCCATGTTGCAGCATTTGTGGGATATGTCTGGTGATATGTCACCAAGGTTTTGACAGTGTCCCTCACTTCTCCATATACTACCTATGACATGCATGAGACATACTCTTACACAGTATCGTTGGAGACGAGTTTGCCCTTCCATCTGCCCTTTTCAATGATGGCCGCACCTGTGGCACGTATGTGCTGTGCTGTCCATTTTTTAGCCTTTTTTATATATGATGTGTCCCTAACACCTGGGAATGTTTCTCACTCTCATTTACACCATCTGCGATATATATTTAACACATTTCGATTTGATATTGCTTGTTGCGATTCTGCCCTTCATATTGCCCTTTTTAATGATGGCCGCGCTCGTGGCGCGCATGCGCTGTGCGGTCCCCTCCTGAGCCTCCTGCATGACGGCCTCCGTAACGGGATGAGGCGGGCGCAGTGTGACGACACTGATACGCCCGCGTCACTTCCGGGAATGGCCCGATGATGGACGCTCCGGACGGATCTCCGCCCCTGCATGCGGCCGTTAATGAGCGTTCGACCTACCATCTGCCTGGGGCACATATAAATAGATCCCCCTTGCCACACACCATTCGCAGTCCCTTGAAAAAGACTACGAAACGCGTTGGGGTGCGGTGGCTGTTGGTCTGACTAAGCTTCACCATGGGTAAGTAATTCTGCTCTCTGTAATAGTCGGCATGTCTTTGTCCACTTGGATTGCAATATTAATTTGTACATGCCAGGATGGAGCTCCTATGTTTGTTTCCCATGGTGACGGCTCAGACCTAAACTGCCTTTTTGCTCTGAAACCTTTCCTCTATCTTCCTGTCCTTACCTATATTTATTACCTTGGATTATTTGTTCAAGTCTCTTTTTAAAGTGGTTTTTTTACATTTGAATAAAGCCTTCATTGTTATACTTGAACCTTCCTCGTTTGAATTGATTTCTCTTCAAACCTATACATTGGTCATTTATTCCCTCCTAGTTTTCTCAGTGCTATATATGGTTGTTTGAGGGTGACCACATGTTGTTCCATGATGTATAAAGTGGCCCTTGGTGTCCTACCTTGCCTCTTAATATGCAAACACTGAATATAGGAATTTTGGCACTGCATTACTGATATTGGAGAAAATTAGCTACTTAGTTTACAAATTGACCAATTCGTGTAAGCCAAAGACAAGTACGCCCTTTGTAAACTTGAAAGCGGCCGTGGAAACGCATTGTTTCATAAAACCCCTGTTTTCCATATTGTTCTGTTTGATTCCTCTTTCAGTACAGACTTTTCTTCTGAGCCTCTTCTTTTCGGTAACATCTGTCTCCTCAGATCTCCGCACTGAAGGGTTGTTTCGTATCCCTGGGAACAGCAATCGTCTGCAGATTCTTAAAGACTCGCTCAATAGTGGCGTTGACATTGATGTGGATTCCGGAGAGTTTCACCCTAATGATGTCGCCACGCTACTAAAAATGTTCCTGGGTGAATTACCGGAACCCCTGCTGACACACCGGCATTACCACGCTCATCTCAAGATCGCAGGTAGGCTGCGCTGTCAGAACAAGCCTGGCGAGCGGGGGGGGCAGCTGAGAACTCAGGATGAACATGTAGAAAACTCCAATAAAATGTGTAGATTCACTTAATAGGAGAAGTCTGAGCAAAGACTAGCATGAAGGCAACGTCTTCTCAGAGGATCTGTCATCCGGAATCGTCTACTTCACTACATACTTGTCTTGTAGTCCCTATGATATAAAACATAATGGATCGTTTTTTCCTACAATTGAACACTGGCATTTTCCTTCTTCCTCTTGGAAATTAATATTCACTTGTTAAAGAGGTCCCTACAGGTTAGCTCTGATTGGACATTGTTAGTGAAGGAGGGTGCCGGCCTCGGGCCGCGCAGGTGCCGCTCTCCTTCGCCAAGGAGACTTTGTGCATAACTGACTTCGGGCGGAATGCACAACACTTACTTGTTGCTTCCTGCCAGTGTCCATCACCCCTGCAGCTGGCCCTCAACGTAGTAAGACCCACAACACCATAGTTCACTTGGCCAACCAGTTTTGTTTACTTTTATTCTTCACACTGGTATGGAAAACATGGCTGTCCTTCCTCCCTCCCTCTCTGGGGGGTACTACTCTTCTACTCTTCATGCTGTCCTTCACTATCTTTGACTGAATTCTCAATACTGCGGTGTCTGTGCCTCCTTCCCGCTAATAACGCATGCCTTTGTCCGCTTCTGGGCCCCGTCAGCTCTCTAAGCCCGCCGGGGTGAGCCGTAGGCTCCGGAACTTGGGGTTCCCTAATTGACCCTAGCACCGAGGCCACATCCTCTTTTTGATCCCACTTCTTGATTGACTGCCTCTTGAGTATAGCCTATATGCCTCCCATTAAGGTTGCATTGAAGTACTGACCCGTATACTGCTTGATCTGTGTTATGCCCAAGTATCCCGACGCGTGTTTCACCTCTTCATCAGGGAACATATACGTTCCTTGATGGAGGTGAAACGCGCGTCGGGACACTCGGGCATAACACAGATCAAGCAGTATACGGGTCAGTACTTCAATGCAACCTTAGTGGTACATATCAATCCATGGTGTTTATATTGATGTAATACTACTATAGGGAGGAATATAGACTGTACTTTATTACGGACTTAGTGGAAACCTATTCTTTGGGGAGTTTAACGATTTAATTACTGGATGCACTATAGTTAAAAATCCTCCCTGTATTTTACCATCTACATTGAGGTAGCATAATTACCATATATAATTATACTGTTTTGAATCTGACTTGACTGTGAATTTGCCCATACTGTCCACTGCTTGCTTGTTTTTTTTATTTATGTGTTTTTTATATGAATAAAATAAAAAAATATATTAAGAAAAAAAAAAAAAATTGATTAATACCACTATTATTTCGCTGAGTTTCTATGTAAATTGGGTGGTTCCATAATTATTCTCATAGGTCGTGTGTAGTGACTTATAGATACAAAAATATCCACACATGCCTTTTATAATATTCAACAGTAAATACATAAAACACAACATATTCATATCATGGGGCATTGCCCACCTATTACATTAGACTGAGCAGGGACCCCCCCCCCCCAACTGAGAACACCTAGTTGTCTGTCTATGCACACTTTTCCAAGAGGATTAATAGTAGAATTCTATAATGAAAATGTCCAGAATTTTTAGTTCATTTGGGAAAAAATGTTTGTATATTTATGTCAGGAAACGTAATGGGTCTTTTATTTGTAGAAAAAAACACAACTGTAGATGTGGTCTTTACATAACTAGTCCCATCGATGCCAGGTTATTTTAATACAGTTGCACCGTATACGTTGATCTTAAGGCCTTGTGCGCACTAGGCGTTTTTGCCGCGTTTTTAGCGGCGTTTTTTACCGCGTTTTTGTGCTGAAAACGCAGTGACATTGCTTCCCCAGCAATGTCAATGGGTTTTCAGAAGTGCTGTCTGCACACAGCGTTTTTTTTTAGCTGCGTTTTTGTGGTGACCACAAAAACGCAGCATGTCAATTATTTCTGCGTTTTTCACTGCGTTTTTCACCCATTGAGTTCAATGAGATGTTCAAAAACGCAATGAAAAAGGCACATTGCAAATATAGCTGCGTTTCTATGACTAAAAACGCAGCTATAAACGCAAGGGGTGGGCAGTACAGTGACGTGTACAGGAAGAGGATTCCTTCTGTTGGTAAACACAGAAGCATGAATCCTCCCGGTACCGTCACCGCTGCGTCCACCTCCCGTCCTGTGCATGTCAGCTCCGTGCGGCGCCATGTCTGGGCGGGAGGTGGAGGCAGCGGCGAAAACCAAAGTGAACAGTAGAAAAAAAAAAAATGTCATATATACTCACCTGTCTGCGTCTGCAGGGTCCCGGTGCCATGTCCGCTCCTGTCCCGGTCCCGCCGCTCTGGCTGTGTGCAGTCTCCCCGGGGCAGGACCTTGCTTGCAGGACCTGGCGGTGGATCACCTGATGCAGTCACCTGACGCATCAGCTGATCGTAATTCTCGCGGTGTCGCCCGGCCGGCTATCATCTGATCCTGCCGTCAGGGGACTTCATCAGCTGATTACCGGCAGCTCCGGCAGCGATGGGACAGGATCAGACTCTCATCCGATCGCTGCAAGAGCTGCCGGTAATCAGCACATAAGTGAGTATTATTTTTTTTTTTCTACTGATGCATCTGCTGATTGTATAAACAGCTTTTATACAATCAGCTGATGTGTGATGTGATTCAGGCACTTGATCCTGACACATCATCTGATCGCTTTGCCTTCCAGCAAACGGATCAGATGATATTGGATCCGGATTGGACGGCGCGGGACCCTGACCCAGGATTACTGCGGAGGGGGGTTCTTTATTTCAATAAAGATGGAGTCACTAATTGTGTTGTGTTTTATTTCTAATAAAAAAAATTTTCTGTGTTGTTTTTTTTTTTTGTTTATCATTACTAGAAATTCATGGTGGCCATGTCTAATATTGGCGTGACACCATGAATTTCGGGCTTAGGGCTAGCTGATAATATACAGCTAGCCCTAACTCCATTATTACCTAGCTAGCCACCCGGCATCAGGGCAGCTGTAAGAGTTGGATACAGCGCCAGAAGATGGCGCTTCTATGAAAGCGCCATTTTCTGGGGTGGCTGCGGACTGCAATTCGCAGTGGGGGTGCCCAGAGATCTTGGGCACCCTGCACTGTGGATTCCAATCCCCAGCTGCCTAGTTGTACCCGGCTGGACTAAAAAATTAGGCGAAGCCCACGTCTTTTTTTTTTTTTTAATTATTTCATGAAATTCATGAAATAATTAAAAAAAAAAGGGCTTCTCTATATTTTTGGTTGGGGGCAGCCCGTACCTGCCTGCTGTACCCGGCTAGCATACAAAAATATGGCGAAGCCCATGTCATTTTTTTTTTCTTTTTGGGCAAAAAACTGCATACACTAGTGAATGGAGGATGCTGAGCCTTGTAGTTCTGCAGCTGCTGTCTGCTCTCCTGCATACACTAGTTCTGCAGCTGTCTGCTCTCCTGCATACAATGAACATTTTGAAGAAGGAAATGACATCAGACCTTTTTTTTTTTTTTTTTTCTCATCAACAATCTTTAATGGCATTGTGCACTGATTAAAAACGCAGTGAGCAAAAACGCAGCAAAAAACGCACCAAATCGCGGCAAAAACGCATGCGTTTTTGCCGCGTTTTTTTTAGCCGCGGGTGCGTTTTTTGAGACAAAAACGCACATAAAAACGCAGCGTGAAAAAAACGCCTAGTGCGCACATACCCTTAGAAGGATCATCTGCTTAATGTTTATGGTTACCCTAACGTTCCAATGATGGCAAATGCGGAATAGGGGCTCTCCTCCTCCCAAAGCACTCTCGTGCTTTGTTTGAGACCCAAAATATGCAAATGTTAACCATTCTGTAAAGTTCTTCTTAAAATGTTTTTTTTTTTTAATTTTTTTATTTTTATTTTTTTTTTTTTTATTATGCAACCTTTTCAAACAAGTCATACTTGTTGAAGTTCATGGTATTACAATTAGAAAAAACATCAGCATTTAGGCTAGGGCCCCACTTTGCGTTGCCTTACTTGCAGTTCAGAAAGAACGTTTTGTGCTTAATTGATTTGACCAAAGTTGCCTTTTCCAGAATTTTAGCGCTAAAAACGCATGCGTATTTACCGCGGTTTTCAGCGCTTTTTACATGCTTTTCCACCAGCTTTTTGCCAGATGCGTTTTGAAAATCAAGACACTGCTAATTAAAGTTTAAACAGTCAAAAATAATGAAAAAGGATTAAATACATAATTTCAGAAATTAAAAAGAAAATAGAAATATATAATGAAATTATAGCAGTAATATAGTATTTATTAGAAAACCAGCAATAAATTTATAGATTTTCTTTAATTTAATTGCCGGATTATGTGTGTGTGTGTGAAAAGGGACATATGAAATCATTAAATTAATGTGCAAAAAGCATGCGTTTTGTAAGTCCAAAACGCATGTTTTCTGCACTAAAAAAAGCAGGTAAAACACTGGAATTTGTAGGAATCTTGGTTTTTGCCATTTCTCATTGACTTCAATGTTAGCAAAACGCACCCAAAATGGCAAAAACAACTGACATGTTGCTTCTTTGAACGCATTGTTTTTGCCACAAAATATGCAAATTAACCGCAGCGTTTTGAAACGCAAAGTGTGGTCAGAAATTTCACATTTTCCATAGAATAACATGGAAAAACAAAACGCAAGCCATTTGGCCATAAAATGCTACAGCTCAAAACGCTGCAGAAACGCAGGTTAAAAACGCAAAGTGGGGCCCTAGGCTAAACATGCTAACTGAGGCCTTTAGAGTTTGAGCTGTAGCTCTTGGGTTTTTTTTGTAATTTCTCTGAGCACTACAAAGTCTGACATTGAGGGTGAATTTGCTGGGACTTCCAGTACTGGGAAGATTGTCAAATGTCTGGACTGGTTTACACTTGTCTTCCTCCTTGATATTGCCTGAATACTCCAGACCAGCGAACTCCAAAAGCATCTCCTCTTTTATAAAGGTGGTAGCACTCGCTGATGAACAATTTAATGAAAGGAATTTGTTTAGGAGCATCGGACTGTCACTTAGCCTCTTATTTCCCATGGAAGCAGTAAATATATAGTTTGTGTATACAGCTCTGTTCGGCTGCTGAATTCCTGTAGCTTTGTAGATCCCTAATGAGTCAGTGTGGATGACGGGTGCCATCATTTATGGAAGGTGCTCTGGACCTTGACTGCCGTCAGCTTCGTGCTGCTTTATAAATGGACAAAACGCGTCCCAGCGTGCGTGGGCTTGAGGTGACGGGCTGAATAGATTGAGTATTTCATCTTTGTGTGTTTTTTTTTTTTTTTTTTTTTTATTCCTCTACAGACCTAATGCTTTTTGATGACAAAGGAAACCGGACGGGGGCTCCTGATAAGGAGCGACAAATCGAGGTTCTGCAACTCTTGTTTTTGCTTCTTCCATCCTCCAACAGGAATCTCCTTAAACTCCTTTTAGATCTCTTGTACCAAACGGCTAAAAAACAAGACCGCAACAAGATGTCTGCCCACAATCTGGCGCTGATGTTTGCACCGCACATCATATGGCCCAAGAACGTAAGTCCAACCTGATTGACAGGATAGACGTTTGCATGGGCAGACTTGGTGTGACTTCTGACTTGCCAGTCAAATCAGCCCATGCCAAGCTTTACCTGGCGCCTTCATGAAGAGCAATGATTTCAAGCACAAAGGCCCTAAGTTTGCATCTGACCAGATTGTGATTATGGTTTCTCTTTTATAGGGAACTTGTCACCAGCTTTGCTCCCTATAAGCTGCGGCCACCACCAGTGAACCCTTATATACCGCATTCCAGAATACTGTATATAAGAGCTCAGGCCGCTGTGTAGAATGTTAAAAAAAAACACCTTTATTATACTCACCTGCGGGGCGGTCCGGTCCGATGGGTGTCGCTGCTCTCGGTCCGGCGACGTCTCAAACTTTTGTGATCGCCGTCCTTTCCAGCCCTGTGTGGATGATACATCCTATGTCAACCACACAGACGTCTCCATTGTGCTGCTGCACATGCGCACTTTGATCTGTCCAGCTGAGGGCAGATCGTAGTATTATAGTGCGCATGTGCGGGGCCATCTTTGACCTTTCCCTGTGCATGCACATTCCAGTACTTTGCTCTGCACTCTGTTGGGCAGATCAAAGTGCGCAGAAGCGCAATGGCGGACTCTGTGTGGATGACGTAGGACGCATCATCCACATGGGGCTGGGAAGGAGGACGGCGATTGCACAAGTTAGAGGAGGCGCCAGATTGAGACTAGTGACACCGACCAGACAGCCCCGTAGGTGAGTATAAAAAAAAAAAAAGATATTTATATTACACAGAGCTGCCTTGGCTCTTATATACAGTATTCTGGAATGCGGTATATAAGGGCTCACTGGTGGTGGCTGCAGCTTATAGGGGCCAAATCTGGTGACGGGTTCCCTTTTAACACACGCCTCTCTTCTAAGCCATGCCTATTTGTCACATAAAACATTCTACATAAGTAAGCAGTTTGATTTATTATTTCTTTTTCTCTTAAGCTTTTTTATTTTATTTTATTGCAGTATATTTTACGAACTGTTGACCAAAATCTGTCGCTTTAAATTAAAAAAAAAAAAAAAAACCTGCGCACCTTGTCAAAATTTTTGTTTTGTTTTTTTTCCCTCCCTTCTGCAATATTTAATTCTTCATTTCTTACATCTACTCTAGGTCACTGCAAATGATTTACAAGAACACATAATAAATCTGACCAACGGAGTCACCTTCATGATTAAACATTCGCAGAAACTTTTTAAGGTAAGTCTGCGCTGAATACATATAAGTAATGATGGCACTACTTGTCCAAGATAAAGGTATTCAGCCGCTTCAGTTTTTTTTTTGATAGATAGATATTATTTTTTTTTTTTTTTCTGTGGACCTTCTACTAAAAACAAACCAGAGTTGTATAGGCCAGAGTACCTTAGTATACAGACCAGAATTTTATACTCAAAAATAATAACTTTCTTCAGCGCTCTATTGGGAGACCCAGACGATTGGGGTATAGCTACTGCCCTCTGGAGGCCACACAAAGCACTACATTAAAAGTGCAAGGCCCCTCCCCCTCTGGCTATACCCCCCCGTGGTATCACGGGTTCTCCAGTTTTAGCTTTGTGTGCGAAGGAGGTCAGACATTCCATGCATAGCTCCACAGATTTTAGTCAGCAGTAGCTGCTGACTATGTCGGATGGAAGAAAAGAGGACACATATAGTGTTCCCAGCATGCTCCCTTCTCACCCCTGGATGGTGTTGTAAGGTTGAGGTACCTATTGCTGGTACAGGGCTGGAGCCTGACATGCTGTTTTCCTTCCACATCCCCTTGTAGGGCTCTGTGGAAGTGGGATCCTGCCGGCCTCTCAGCTCTGATGCCGGGCTCCATCCACAGACCCATTAGAACCTGATGGATTCGGAGCAGGAGTACGATCAGGGACAGGGCCCTGCATCTTACAGGTACTCTGTGTCCCCGGCAGGCACAGACACACTCCGGGCTGGCTGGGTGTTATAGTGCGCCGGGGACCGCAACGTGGAGTTGGTGTCCCTACAGATTACTGGGGGATTGTTTGTGTTTGGGAACGCAGCGCCGACCCCCTCTGGACCGGGCGGCGCTGCTGTGACTTGTGGTGCGCCGGGGATCCGCCGTCCGCGCTTTTACGGCGGCGGCGGTTATAACTTTAGTCCCCGGCTTTTTGGGCCTAGGACGCCGGCAGCTCCGTTTCGTTCCCGCCCCCACCCTGTCATTCAGGGTAGGGGAGAGACGCTGTTCGCAAGCAGCGACGAGGGCTGGAGCCTGATTTACATGCTCCAGCCCTCACACTATGCACAGAGGGAAGCAGGCTTCCCGCTCTTAGCCAGGAACGCCCAGGGCCCGCCCCCCTTCCTCTCTCGAGACGCCGGCAGCCATTACATGCATGCCTGGCTGGAGGAAGGACGCAAGGCTCTGGGAGACCTGGACTAGGGGCTATCTGGCGACCACACACCCGCTTTTTAAGCGGGCGGTAAGCGATTTTTCTGTGCTGGTCCCTCTAGTGCCCCACTGTGTATCAGTGTACTGGATACAGTTATATAGATATTGTATTTCTTGCACTGTGAGGTGCGCTTCTGGCTGCATATCCCAGATCGCTCTGTGGAAGCAGCAACATGTCATCCTCAAAACGCAAGGCGGCCAAGGCAAAAAGGGCTGTGTATACTGCGTGTGCTGCATGTGGGGCTAATCTACCAGCAGGCTCTGATGACCCCCATTGTGTGCAATGCTCCGACCCGGTGCTGCTTCGCCAGCCGGAGTCAGGAGAGGTAGCGACCCAGGCTGAGACGCTTGTAAGTTCTGCCCCGGTGACAGGGACGGACTTTGCAGTTTTTGCAGATAATATGTCTGTATCTATGGCAAAAATCCTTGAGACCTTGCAATCTATGCATGGGGCTCAGTCTCTGGGCACGGCGAGGCCTCTGTCCTCAGGTCCCCCTTACTTGGAATGTATCCAGCCCACAGGGGGGTCCCCGGCTTCACAGGCCGAGGATTATGACTCAGATGATGGCCCCAGCCACCCTAAGCGAGCTCGCTGGGAAAGACCCTCGACGTCTTCACACTGCTCAGGGTCTCAGCGCAATCAGTCTCCCTGTGATGTGTCTGATGAGAGTGATCAGGAATCCACTCCTGGAACCCCTCTCAACCTGGATACCCCGGATGGGGATGCCATGGTAGACGACCTTATCTCAGCCATCAATAGGCTGTTGGATATTTCTCCCCCAGCCCCTTCAGCAGAAGAGGCGGCTGCGGAGCAGGAAAAGTTTCGTTTCCTTTATCCTAAGCGTAAATTGAGTGCTTTGTTAGATCACTCTGACTTCAGAGAATCAATCCAGAAGCACGACGCTCACCCAGAAAGGCGTTTCTCTAAACGATCTAAAGATACGCGTTTCCCTTTCCCCCCTGAGGTGGTCAAGCGCTGGACACAGTGTCCAAAGGTAGACCCCCCGATTTCCAAACTTGCAGCTAGATCCATAGTTGCAGTGGAGGATGGCGCTTCACTTAAAGATGCCAATGACAGACAGATGGACCTTTGGTTAAAATCTGTCTATGAAGCTATAGGCGCGTCGTTTGCTCCGGCATTCGCAGCCGTATGGGCACTCCAGGCTATTTCAGCTGGCTTAGCAAAAGTGGATGCTATCATGCATCCAGCAGTGCCGCAAGTGGCGCACCTTACCACGCAGATGTCGGCGTTTGCGTCTTACGCTATCAATGCGGTCCTAGAATCTACCAGTCGCACCTCAATGGCGTCCGCCAATTCGGTAGTTTTGCGCAGAGCCTTGTGGTTAAAGGACTGGAAAGCAGATGCTGGTTCCAAAAAATGTTTAACCAGTTTGCCTTTGTCTAGAGAGAGACTGTTTGGCGAGCCATTGGCTGACATCATTAAGCAGTCCAAGGGTAAAGACTCCTCTTTACCACAACCCAGAACACCCAAACCTCAGCAGAAAAAGTGGCAGCAGAGGTTTCAGTCCTTTCGAGGTTCGGGCAAGACACCATTTACCTCGTCCAAAGGGACTCAGAGGACGCAAAGAAACGCAGATTCGTGGCGGACTCACACACGCCCCAAGAAAGCAAATGGAGGTACCGCTTCCAAAGCGGCTACCTCATGACTTCCAGCCCCCCCCCTCCGCATCGCCGGTCGGGGGCAGGCTCTCCCGCTTTTCCGGCATTTGGATGTCACAGGTCAAAGACCGGTGGGTGACGGACATTTTGTCTCGCGGGTACAGAATCGAGTTCAATTCTCGTCCTCCAGCTCGGTTCTTCAGAACCTCCCCACGTCCAGACCGAGCAGATGCTCTGCTGCAGGCGGTGGATTCCCTAAAAGCGGAAGGAGTGGTTATCCCAGTCCCTCCTCAGGAACAAGGGCAAGGGTTTTACTCCAATCTCTTTGTGGTTCCAAAAAAGGACGGCTCGTTCCGTCCTGTTCTGGACCTAAAACGGCTCAACAAACATGTGCACGCCAGGAGGTTCCGGATGGAAACCCTCCGCTCTGTCATTGCCTCAATGTCCAGAGGAGACTTCCTTGCCTCAATAGACATCAAAGATGCTTATCTCCACGTGCCAATTGCTACAGAACATCAACGTTTTCTACGTTTTGTGATAGGAGACGACCATTTTCAGTTCGTAGCTCTTCCATTTGGTCTGGCGACAGCCCCACGGGTCTTCACCAAGGTCATGGCGGCGGTGGTAGCAGTCTTGCACTCTCAGGGACACTCGGTGATTCCTTACCTAGACGACTTATTGGTCAAAGCTCCCTCTCAGGAGGCATGCCAACTCAGCCTGAATGCTACGCTGGAGACTCTACAGTCTTTCGGATGGATCATCAACTTTCCAAAGTCGATCCTATCACCGACTCAGTCACTAACGTATCTTGGCATGGAGTTTCATACTCTAGCAGCGATAGTGAAGCTTCCGCTGGACAAGCAGCGGTCACTACAGACAGGGGTGCAATCTCTCCTGCAGGGCCAGTTGCATCCCTTGCGGCGCCTCATGCACTTCCTAGGGAAGATGGTGGCAGCCATGGAAGCAGTTCCCTTTGCGCAGTTTCATCTGCGCCCACTTCAATGGGACATTCTCCGCCAATGGGACGGGAAGTCAACGTCCCTGGACAGGAAAGTCTCGCTTTCCCAGACGGCCAAAGACTCTCTACAATGGTGGCTCCTTCCCACATCATTGTCTCAGGGAAGATCCTTCCTGCCCCCATCCTGGGCAGTAGTCACGACAGATGCGAGTCTGTCAGGGTGGGGAGCAGTATTTCTCCACCACAGGGCTCAGGGGACGTGGACTCCGCAGGAGTCCACCCTTCAGATCAATGTTCTGGAGATCAGAGCAGTGTATCTTGCTCTACTGGCCTTCCAACAGTGGCTGGAAGGAAAGCAGATCCGAATCCAATCGGACAACTCCACAGCGGTGGCATACATCAACCACCAAGGAGGGACGCGCAGTCGGCAAGCCTTCCAAGAAGTCCGGCGCATTCTAATGTGGGTGGAGGACAGAGCATCCACCATATCCGCGGTTCACATCCCAGGCGTAGAAAACTGGGAAGCAGACTTCCTCAGTCGCCAGGGCATGGACGCAGGGGAATGGTCCCTTCACCCGGACGTGTTTCAGGAAATCTGTCGCCGCTGGGGAGTGCCGGACGTCGACCTAATGGCATCCCGGCACAACAACAAGGTCCCGGCATTCATGGCGAGGTCGCGCGATCAAAGAGCTCTGGCGGCAGACGCCTTGGTTCAAGATTGGTCGCAGTTTCAGCTCCCATACGTGTTTCCGCCTCTGGCGCTCTTGCCCAGAGTGCTACGCAAGATCAGATCCGAGTGCAGCCGCGTCATACTCGTCGCTCCAGACTGGCCGAGGAGGTCGTGGTATCCGGATCTGTGGCATCTCACGATCGGTCGACCGTGGTCACTGCCAGACCGACCAGACTTACTGTCCCAAGGGCCGTTTTTCCATCAGAATTCTGCGGCCCTGAACCTGACTGTGTGGCCATTGAGTCCTGGATCCTAGCATCTGCTGGATTATCTCAGGGAGTCATTGCCACAATGAGACAAGCTAGAAAGTCGAATTCGGCTAAGATCTACCACAGAACGTGGAAGATTTTCTTGTCCTGGTGCTCTGCTCAGGGAGTGTCTCCCTGGCCATTTGCATTGCCCAAGTTTCTTTCCTTCCTGCAATCGGGGTTAGAAAAGGGCTTGTCGCTCAGCTCCCTTAAAGGGCAAGTTTCGGCACTATCCGTGTTTTTTCAGAAGCGTCTAGCACGTCTTCCTAAGGTGCGCACGTTCCTGCAGGGGGTCTGTCATATTGTGCCCCCGTACAAGCGACCGTTAGATCCATGGGATCTGAACAGGGTACTAGTTGCTCTCCAGAAGCCGCCCTTCGAGCCTCTGAAGGAAGTTTCCTTTTCTCGGCTGTCGCAGAAAGTGGCGTTTCTTGTTGCGATCACATCGCTTCGGCGAGTGTCTGAGCTGGCGGCTCTGTCATCTAAGGCTCCCTTCCTGGTGTTCCACCAGGACAAGGTTGTGCTGCGCCCCATTCCGGAGTTTCTCCCTAAGGTCGTATCCTCTTTTCATCTTAATCAGGATATTTCCTTGCCTTCTTTTTGCCCTCATCCGGTTCACCGGTATGAAAAGGCCTTACGTTTGCTAGATCTGGTGAGAGCACTCAGAATCTACATTTCCCGCACGGCGCCCATACGCCGTGCCGATGCACTTTTCGTCCTTGTCGCTGGTCCGCGCAAGGGGTTGCAGGCTTCTAAAGCCACCCTGGCTCGATGGATCAAAGAACCAATTCTAGAGGCCTACCGTTCTGCGGGGCTTCCGGTTCCTTCAGGGCTAAAAGCCCACTCCACCAGAGCCGTGGGTGCGTCCTGGGCATTACGTCACCAGGCTTCGGCTCAACAGGTGTGCCAGGCAGCTACCTGGTCCAGTCTGCACACTTTCACCAAGCATTATCAGGTGCATACCTATGCTTCGGCGGATGCCAGCTTAGGTAGAAGAGTCCTGCAGGCGGCAGTGACACCCCCGTAGGGGAGGGCTGTTTTGCAGCTCTAACATGAGGTATTTATTTACCCACCCAGGGACAGCTTTTGGACGTCCCAATCGTCTGGGTCTCCCAATAGAGCGCTGAAGAAGAAGGGAATTTTGTTACTTACCGTAAATTCCTTTTCTTCTAGCTCTTATTGGGAGACCCAGCACCCGCCCTGTTGTCCTTCGGGATCTTTTTTTGTTGTTTGCGGGTACACATGTTGTTCATGT
>NC_134357.1:32845498-32877998 GCF_048569485.1 Anomaloglossus baeobatrachus | reverse complement strand
ATGTTTTCCCTCCTCTGGCAATGCTGCCAGAGTGTTGCGCAAGATCAGGTCCGACTGCCGCCACGCCATTCTCGTCGCTCCAGATTGGCGGAGGCGGTTGTGGTACCTGGATCTGTGGCATCTCACGGTGGGGCAACCGTGGGTGCTCCCAGACCGACCAGACTTGCTATCTCAAGGGCCATTTTTCCATCTGAATTCTGCGGCCCTCAACCTGACTGTGTGGCCATGGAGTCCTGGCTCTTAGCGTCCTCAGGGTTGTCTCAAGATGTCATTGCCACTATGAGACAGGCCAGGAAACCAACGTCCGCCAAGATCTATTACAGATCTTGGAGGATCTTCTTAGCCTGGTGCTCTGAGAGGGGGTTTACCCCCTGGCCGTTTGCCTTACCCAGGTTTCTTTCCTTCCTGCAATCGGGATTGGACAAGGGTTGTCTCTCGGCTCCCTCATAGGTCAAGTCTCGGCGCTTTCCGTGTTTTTTTCAAAAGCGTCTAGCCAGGCTTCCGCAGGTCCGCACGTTCCTGCAGGGAGTTTGCCACATAGTCCCACCTTACAAGCGTCCGCTGGAACCCTGGGATCTCAACATGGTTCTACGGGCTCTTCAAAAAACCACCTTTTGAACCGCTGCGGGATGTCTCTCTATCACGTCTTTCGCAGAAGGTGGCATTTCTAGTGGCGGTTACTTCACTCCGTAGAGTGTCAGAGCTTGCAGCGCTGTCATGCAAAGGCCCTTTCCTGGTATTTCACCAGGATAAGGTGGTTCGGCGTCCGGTCCCGGACTTTCTCCCTAAGGTGGTGTCCACTTTTCATCTCAATCAGGATATTTCCTTACCTTCATTTTGCCCTCATCCAATTCACCAATATGAAAAGGATTTGCATTTGTTAGATCTAGTGAGAGCACTCCGGATCTACGTGTCTCGCACGGCGCCAATGCGCCGCTCTGATGCGTTTTGTCCTTGTCGCTGGCCAGCGTAAGGGGTCGCAGGCTTCCAAGTCAACCTTGGCTCGGTGGATCAAGGAACCGATTTTTGAAGCCTACCGTTCTTCTGGGCTTCCGATTCCTTCAGGGCTGAAAGCCCATTCTACCAGAGCCGTGGGTGCGTCCTGGGCATTGCGGCACCAGGCTACGGCTCAGCAGGTGTGTCAGGCGGCTACCTGGTCGAATCTGCACACTTTCACGAAACACTATCAGGTGCATGCCTATGCTTCGGCAGATGCCAGCCTAGATAGGCGAGTCCTTCAGGCGGCGGTCGCCCACCTGTGAGAGGGGGCCGTTGTTTCGGCTCTTTTTATCGAGGTATTCTTTTACCCACCCAGGGACTGCTTTTGGACGTCCCAATTGTCTGGGTCTCCCAATGGAGCGACAAAGAAGAAGGGAATTTTGTTTACTTACCGTAAATTCCTTTTCTTCTAGCTCCTATTGGGAGACCCAGCACCCGCCCCTGTTCCCTTCGGGCTGTTTGTTCTTTTGTGTACACATGTTGTTCATGTGGAATTGTTCTTTTGGTTCATGGTTTCAGTTCTCCGAACATCCTTCGGATTGAATTTACCTTAGACCAATTTATAAGTTTCCTCCTTCCTGCTTCGGCACCAAAACTGATGGGCCCGTGATGCACGGGAGGGTGTATAGGCAGAGGGGAGGGGTTACACTTTTTAAAGTGTAATACTTTGTGTGGCCTCCGGAGGCAGTAGCTATACACCCAATTGTCTGGGTCTCCCAATAGGAGCTAGAAGAAAAGGAATTTACGGTAAGTAAACAAAATTCCCTTCTTCACACATCAGTTTTCTGCATTCAGGCACAATCCTTTTTTTTCCTGATCCAACGGATCCGGCCAAAAAATGTAAAAACTGTATCCAACGGATCCGTTATGCCGGATGCATAAAAAAATGGATCCGATGAATCAGTTTTGTCCTTTTTTTTTTTTTTTTTTTTTTTTTGCTGTTTCCGTTTTTTCAAAACATTGGAGCATGCTCAGTTTACAAAAACGGATCCGGCGGCCGCATCCGTTTTTTTGCCGCAGTGCGTCCACATAGGCTTCCATTGTAAAACACGCCGGATCCGGCGCGATGCGGTTTTTTTGCCGGACAAAAAAAGTTACATGCAACGTTCCATCCGGCCGCCGCCTTAAATAATTTTGCCGCGTCCGGAAAAAAACGGATGCAACGCAAAGCCATCAGGCACAATCCGGTAACAATGCAAATCTATGGGGATAAAACGGATGCGGTACCGGATCCGTTTTACCCGTTTTTTTTTTCCGGATTGTACCTGATGGAAAAAAACTGATGTGTGAAAGTAGCCTTATAGGGATATTATACCCTGTGGAGCACTGTCTATTGTCTATTTTTGCTCCTTATGATATTTCTAAACACACAGTAACAACTGTTTTTGTGTGCCTATCATCTATACCAGACCTGGGCAAGGGGCGGCCCGTGGGCGACATCCGGCCCGCCTACTCTCTGTGACCGGCCCGCCCGTCTTCAGCCGGTGCAGTGGAGCTGGGCTGTAGCGTGCCGGGCAGGGAGAGATCCTGCAGGTCTGCACAGTAAGTGCAGGCAGCGGAACGCAGGAGTCTCTCCTCTGTTCCCTGCCGGCACTTTGTCAGTGACACACGCGCGCGCTCTGATGTTATCAGTACTGCGCTGCGTGTGTCATTTCAAAAGTTCCCGCCCGGCAGGAGAAGGAGCAGCACAGCGGGGGCCTTCACGGAGAGAAGCAGCGGCGGGGGGCCTTTCGCAGAACAGCATCAGCGCAGGCAGGGCCCGTATAAGAGAAGGAGCAGCTCAGCGGGGGGCCTGTACGGAGGTGCCTGAGGACGGGGATAAAAACAAGGGAGAGGTAAGTAGTGACTAATAAGCTGAGGAGGGGACAATGGGGGGGGGGGGGGGGAGACTGGTGACTGGTGACTAATACTGGGGATGTAGTGGTGTAGTTTTACAGGTGTAGTAGTATATAGTGGTGTAGTACATGGGGTCAGGGGCGTAACGACCGCAGTCGCAGAGGTCGCCACTGCGACCGGGCCAGCAGGGTTATAGGGCCCAGCAGCCACTCTGCAGAGCCGGCTGCCGGGCCCCTATGTGTAGTGCCACTGTGTAGTGGCTGACAATGCGACCGTCAGGGGGCCGGCCTGTGAGTCAGAGGGGCCCCTGACCTGGAGAGGCCACCAGCCGTTTCTGAGCTGCAGCAGAGCAGAAGTACTCCTGACCTGCACAGCAGACAGAATAATCCATCCTGCAGGACCTGCGATAATGTCACGCCCATGTGACTGTGTGGGAGGAGACACAGGATGCCGGGCAGAAAGCGGGAGATACTGAATCCTGGAAGAGATTTGGACACATGATGACTGGTAATAAGAAAAGAGGGGACATGAGGGGGGGTGCAGGGTGAGTGGCACATGAAGGCTGCAGACTGTGACAGAAGGATGTGAAGGGGTGCAGAGTGTTTGAGAGGGGTAAGTTGGGGTACAGGCACGGTGAGATATGTGGGCATGGTATGTGACATATCTGGGTGTAGTGTGTGTGATCTGGGGGTTGCAGGCTGTATGGGGAGCAGGGTGTGTGAGATATGGGGGTGCAGGTTGTATGGGGAGCAGCCAGCAGGGTGTGTGACACATGGGGGTGTAGTGTGTGTGATATGGGGGTGCAGGCTGTATGGGGAGCAGGGTGTGTGACATATGGGGGTGTAGTATATTACAGGTGTGCTATATGGAGGTGTATATAGTGGTGTAGTATATGGGGGTATAGTGATGTAGTATATTACACGTGTGCTATATGGAGATGTAGTATATTACAAGTGTGCTATATGGAGGTGTAGTATATTACAGTATTACAGGTGTAGTATATAGGGATGTAGTATATTACAGGTGTACTATATGGGGGTGTACTATATTACAGGTGTATAAATACAACGAAAAACTTATGGCACATTATTCAATGTGACAGTGGCCCTGCAGTGTAAATAGAGCAGAGGCTCACTGCTTACTCCACTATTATATTAGAAACAAGAGGAGACAGGAGTGTTTCAGAAAAAGAGGATAAAACCATCCATTATTCATCCATGAATAAGCAAACATAAGATAGCGAAACGTACGTCGGATGTCCTGGGGGTTTCCCTGTCTACCGCCTGCCTGTTCCAGTGCTACACCTGACTGGTAAATATAGACCTTCCCGGTCTTTCTCCCTCCCTCTTACTGGGATTTACCGTTTGCCATTAGGCTGATCCAATAGTTTGGAGGTTACCCTGGGAGCACTGACTTGGTGTATTACCAGCACTGGTTTAGGCTTTTTCCACCTCCCCTTACTTGTCACAATATGTTTGCAGCTTTTACTGTATGTCATAATCTTTCACTTTGTCTGATACTGATTTTAATATCTGTGATTAATAAAGCTGGTTTTATCCTCTATATTACAGGTGTAGTATATGGGGTGTAGTGATGTAGTATATTACAGGTGTAGTATATAGGGGTGTAGTGATGTAGTATATTACAGGTGTAGTATATAGGGGTGTAGTGATGTAGTATATCGCAGGTGTATTATATAGTGGTGTAGTAGAATACAGGTGTATATGGGGGTGTAGTATATTACAGGTATATGGAGTGGGTGTAGTATAATACAGGTGTAGTATGGGGGGGGTGTAGTGGTGTAGTTTATTACAGGTGTAGTATATAGGGGTGTAGTTCTGTAGTTTATTACAGGTGTAGTATATGGAGGGGGTGTAGTAATGTAGTATATTGGGTAGAACTGAGTTAATTATATTAGTCCGGCCCTCTAAACCAATCCCAATTTTTCATTCGGCCCCATGGGAAAATTAATTGCCCACCCCTGATCTATACGGATAATATAGTTAGTCCTTAGTATCGTTTACCTCTTATACTATATCTATTCAATACTTTAGTTAGGGGGGGATGTTGCCGGTACGGACTCATTGACACTGTATTGTCCCAAAACTTGGGACATAAGCATTGATCCTTCCTACATTCTGTGGCTTGAAATCTTCGGTTTTTGTCTGTATAAGGCCCTGTGCGCACTTACCGGATTTTGCCGCGGATTTTCCGCATGTTTCGCTGCAGAAAATGTTCATAACATCTCTGCAGTGAATCACCAGCAAAACCTATGGGCAAAAAAAATCCTGTGCGCACTAGGCAGAATTTGACAGCTGCATGTTTTGCTGCGGGATTCCCGCAGCAAAAACAATTGCATGTCAATTCTTTCCGCACGTCGCTGCGGGATTTCACTCCATTGACTGCCATGTAATCGAGAAATCCCGCAGGGAATAACGCAGGCAGCAAATTCTGTGCGGTTCACTGCGTTTTCCTGCGTTATTCCTTGCGGTATTTCGCGGTTTACCTCCGGTAATGTACATCGCTTGCCTGCGGTTTTGCAGGGAAGTGATGTCATTACAGGAAGAGGAATCAAAGCAGAGAGTAAACAAACACATCACAGAAACACACACAGACATCACAGACACAGACAAATAGACACTGACACATAGAACACACATAGAAAACAAACGGAAATATAGAAAACAAAACACGTGGGCTCCGCTGTATATTTACCGTCCAGCCGAGGTAAACACACAGCGGCGGCCCGGTGTTCTCAGGCTGGGGAGGGAGAGGGGCAGGGTTAATGTCCCCCGCCTCACTCCCCCTCCCGCAGCCGAGAATATCAGCCGCAGCTGCCCCGGCACTGTCGCATGCATTATGCGGCAGTACCGGCGTGTCCCCGGCTCTTCCTGCCGCCGTGTAGCAGTGGCAGTCAGGGTAATACAAGGAGTTAATGGTGGCGGATCACCGCCATTATCTCCAGGCTAGATCATGGCAGCGTCTATGTAAGTAAAGTGAATAAAACACACAGAAAAATCCTTTTATTTTAAATAAAACACAAACAACCCTCATTCACCCTTTTATTAACCCCTCCCGAAACAAAGCTCTGGCGTAATCCACAGCTCCGGCGTCCTGCTAGGCTTGCATCCAGCCGCGACTAACACAGACACTGCTGAATGCAGCCTCGCAGTGTGACAGCAGAGGTAACCACAGGGCATTTCCCACGGCCGGTAATGTGAACTCACTGCCGACCGTGAGAAATGAGAGTGCTCACAGGGACTCTATCCCTCGGTCTATCCCTCGGTCTATCCCTCGGTCTATCCCTCTGTCTATCCCTCTGTCTATCCCTCTGTCTATCCCTCGGTCTATCCCTCTGTCTATCCCTCTGTCTATCCCTCTGTCTATCCCTCTGTCTATCCCTCTGTCTATCCCTCTGTCTATCCCTCTGTCTATCCCTCTGTCTATCCCTCTGTCTATCCCTCTGTCTATCCCTCGGTCTATCCCTCGGTCTATCCCTCTGTCTATCCCTCTGTCTATCCCTCTGTCTATCCCTCTGTCTATCCCTCTGTCTATCCCTCTGTCTATCCCTCGGTCTATCCCTCGGTCTATCCCTCGGTCTATCCCTCGGTCTATCCCTCGGTCTATCCCTCGGTCTATCCCTCGGTCTATCCCTCGGTCTATCCCTCGGTCTATCCCTCGGTCTATCCCTCGGTCTATCCCTCGGTCTATCCCTCGGTCTATCCCTCGGTCTATCCCTCGGTCTATCCCTCGGTCTATCCCTCGGTCTATCCCTCGGTCTATCCCTCGGTCTATCCCTCGGTCTATCCCTCGGTCTATCCCTCGGTCTATCCCTCGGTCTATCCCTCGGTCTATCCCTCGGTCTATCCCTCATCTCAGAATGAAATGACTTTTTTTTTTTTTTCAATGTGCTTTATTGCATTGAATGCAATAAAGCACATACCAACCCGCACGTGGCAAAACTGCAGCAATACCGCGGTAAAACCGCAGCAAACCGCATGCGGTTTTCGGGTGCGGTTTGCCACGATTTTTTACCACGTGTGCGGTAATCTTTGAATACATGCGGAATTTTCTTGAGAAAATTCCATTTTCCAGTGCGCACAGGGCCTAAATGATGCTGTGTCTGGCAATATTGTGCTGATTTTATTGCACTTTGCACTTTTGTATCTTGGTGGTGAGTTAGGAACAGTGAGGGTGAGCCGCCGTGGAATGGGGGCACCACAAATCTAGGGTGCTTAAAGCCCCATTGGTAGGTAGGACACACATTAGGGATAGATATTACCCTTCCTGGTCCATATTATCAATACTTCATCTATACCACCCTCCGACCCCTCCATAAGCTTTCCTACACCTGGCCACTCAGTGTGCACCTTCACACTACATGCACTTCTGTATGTTTTGATGTTTTGGTTGATTGAAAATCTTTTAATTGATTATTAATAGTTATTATTTTTATGTGAACCTACTATTAGACTGTCACAAAGGGAGACTGGCATCCGAAAATAACTTTCTGTAAAAACGTTTATGGTAAATGGGTGTGTGGGTGGTTGTTTTTTTTTATTACATTTTTAATATCCACCTTTTTATACAAAAAATAAATCTGAAGTCTAGCAATTTTCACCATGCCTATCTGCATGACTGACACCTTCTACAAACTTTATCTATGTGCAGATATAATACGAACTAATCATCCCCATCGTAAATGGTGGGTGATCAGTGTTTTGCACCATTGCTACTTCTGAAAAAAACCAAACAAACAAACCCCAAATCATGGGTCATTAAGGGGTTAACAGGGTAATTTTCTGCCATTCTGGATGTTGGGAAAGCTAATGAGTCACTGACAGCAATGCAATAAATGGTGTGTGCTCTGTTTTCTTTTAATTTATTTATTTTTATTCCTTTCTTTTCCTAGTGTGGCCCAATTAGTTGCTTATCATTTCTGAGTTGCGCGCCCCTGTGATTCCCACGCTGTAACTTTCCTGTGATTGCTAATGCCTTAGTTATATAGATGGATGTGCACAGCGCTTGGGCCCAGTGAGACATCTTCTTCAGTGACCAGCGCTAGTTAGGTCGCCCCGAATTGTGTCAGGAGCCCTTTATATCAATATCCCGCAGCGCTTATGCCTGGGCTGAATGATTGACGCCATGTGGCATTCCAACTATACACATCCCTCTCATTTTGCAACTTTAAAAACGCCCAAAATTTATTGTAAACCCCCCTTCCCCCCGAACAACTTTTAGTTTATGAATGCCTATAAGTTTTGCTCAAATTCTGCATCGTTTTATTGGGACTGGCAACGTTTTGCTTTTTTAAAAGAGAAAGCTTGAAAAAGTAAATTTTAGGCTATGTGCGCACTAGAGCTTTTTACCTGCGGATTTACCCGCGGATTTGCCCCGGAAATTTCTTGAGAAATGTCTGCAATCTTTGTGCAGACATTTCCCATGAAATTCAATGAGAAAAAAAAATAGTTGTGCGCACTGTGCGGATTTTTCTCAAGAAACTTTCTTGAGAAAATGTGCATGTCCATTAATTTCCGCAGGTACCTGCGGTATTCCGGGGGTATTCCGCAGGTAGCAATGATGTGCGGTATACCACCGGAATAGCCGCGAATTACCTGCGGTAATGCTCATCGCTGCCTGCGGTTTTGCAGGAAGCGATGTCATTATGCCAGGAAGAGGAAGTGGAGCAGAGTAAACACACGTCACACTCCCTGGACGCCGCACAGAAGCACTTCCGTGCGACCTCCAGGTGCCCGTGCAGTCTGTGTCCTGCTCCGGCCTCGCGGCTGCCTGCACTGCAGTGTCAGTGTCTGCCCGCAGTGTCAGCAGCCTGTCACGCGGCAGCGCAGGCAGACACTGACACACAGCAGTGCTGGCAGCCGCGGGGATGACGATCGCTGCTGTCAGGAGGTGAGATCATTACCTGCTGTGACGATCTCCTGCCTCCTGACGTCACCGCGGTCACTGCTGTCTATGCCCGTCTCGCGAGCGGCCCGAGACTGTCACTAGCGGTGACGTCACGGGCTCTCGCGATACTTCTGACAACGCGGCGGGCATAGAAGTCAGTGACAGCGCTGACGTCAGCAGTACAGGAGATGATCACAGAAGGTAATGATCTCATCTATGCTCCTGATGGCAGTGCTCGTCATCCCCTGCAGTGACCTGAGCTGACCTATTGATGTTAGCTCAGGTCACTGCATTGCTCTCCCAGCCAATGGGGAACATTCTGTTCTTCATTGACTGGGACAGCGACTATGGTATGGATCGCCGTGCCCCCCCCTTATTGGATTACGCCGGACGTGGAATTGATTGTGCTCTTTTCAATAAATTGGTTAAAGAGGGAATGTTTTGGGGAGTGTTTTTTCAAATAAAACTTTTTTTGTTGTCTATTTTTTAATTATTACTGACTGGGTTGGTGATGTCGGGTATCTGATAGACGCCTGACCTCACCAACCCCAGGGCTTGATGCCAGGTGACATTACACATCTGGCATCAACCCCATATATTACCCCGTTTGCCAACGCACCAGGGCGCGGGATGAGCTTGTGCAAAGCGCCAGGATTGGCACGTCTAATGGATGCGCCACTTCTGGGGCGGCTGCGGCCTGCTATTTTTAGGCTGGGGAGTGTCCAATAACGGTGGACCTCCCTAGTCTGAGAATATCAGACCCCAGCTGTCCGCTTTACCTTGGCTGGTGATCCAATATGGGGGGGACCGCACGTTTTTTTGTTTTAAATTATTTATATAATTTAAAATAACAGCGTGGGGTGCCCACTGTTTTGGATTATCAGCCAAGGTGAAGCTGCCAGCGGTGGTCTGCAGGCTGCAGCCGTCTGCTTTACCCTAGCTGGCTACAAAAAATGGGGGGAACCTCACGTCGTTTTTTTTTTTTAATTATTTATTTATTTTATGGCTAAATACAAGGCTAAGCACCCTTTAGTGCCACATGAAAGTCACTAAAGGGTGCCAGCTTAGAAAATGCAGGGAGGTGGAACATTATATAGGTTTTTCTCATCTATCTATCTATCTATCTGTCTATCTATCTATTCATCTATTCATCTATCCATCTTTCCCTCTATCCATTATCTGTCTATCGATTATCTTTATTATTTATTGCAGGGACAAACCTGCGGTAAATCCGCGGCAAAACCGCATGCGGATTTGGTGCGGATTTTTTCCGCAGGTCCGGAAATCTTTCACTGGCAGAAGTTTCTCAAGAAATTTTCTTGAGAAACTTCACATTTCTAGTGCGCACATAGCCTAAGTGTTTATTTCTTTGTCGCTCCATTGGGAGACCCAGACAATTGGGTGTATAGCTTCTGCCTCCGGAGGCCACACAAAGTATTACACTTTAAAAATTGTAACCCCTCCCCTCTGCCTATACACCCTCCCGTGCATCACGGGCTCCTCAGTTTTGTGCTTTGTGTTGAAGGAGGCACACATTCACGCAAGCTCCACATTTTAGTCAGCAGCAGCTGCTGATTGTATCGGATGGAAGAAAAGAGGGCCCCAGGGCCCCCGGCATGCTCCCTTCTCACCCCACTAAGTCGGCGGTGCTGTTAAGGTTGAGGTACCCATTGCGGGTACAAAGGCTGGAGCCACATGCCGTTTTCCTTCCCCATCCCTTAGAGGCTCTGGGAGAAGTGGGATCCTAACCGGTCATCCAGGCACTGGGACCGGGCTCCCTCCGCAGCCCCTGTGGGATTCTGACGGACAGGAGACTGAGTATCATCAGGGACAGGCCCTGCATCATAAAGGTACTCTGTGTCCCCTTGGGGACGGTGCATGGAGCACTTGGTCTCAGACGCTGCAGCGGCTGCTGTTTTTGTGTGACGACCGGGACTACCGCGCCGACCGCGCCTGCTTGCCGGCCGCGGTATTAAATTTAGTCCCCGGCTTTTGCGGCCTAGTGCATTACACTCCCGCCCCCGGGCCTGCCAGTCAGGGGTAAGGGCGGGACGGTCGGCTTGACGTCGACAGTGAGGGCTGGAGCATACTTTAGTGTCCTCCTCCCCCCTCACACATCACTCTGGGGCACCAGATTCCCGCACTTTATTAATCACGCCCACGGCTCCCTCCTCCCCTTAGAACGCCGGCAGCCATGTTTTAAACACATTCTGCCGGTGGAGGACTTCTGGCTGCAGCTCTGGGAGACCCAAGGCAGGGAATCTGGTGGACACACACCGCTCTGGGCGGTCGGTAAGCCACACCGGTCACCCGGTGCTGGTCCCCCTAGGGTGCCGAACTGTATATATATATATATTATATTTGTATACTTTTTCTAGGTTCGGCCGCAGTGTTTAGCCTTTGGCTATATACCCTCAGTGATTACTCTCCTAGGAGAGAACAGCATGTCGTTCACAATGAGCAAGGGTGCCAAGACACAGGGTTATTTTGCAACCTGTACCTCTTGTGCGGCTATGCTACCTGCAGGTTCCACCTACCCTCACTGTGAGCAATGCTCGGGCCCTGTGGCACTCGCTCAGCCGGAGCCTCGGGCACTGGTGGGACCATCGGACCAGGTAGAACCGCCGGCCTCCCCTGTCCAGGCGGCAGGGACAGAGTTTGCAGTTTTAGCTGAGAAACTCTCTGTCACTTTCACAATCCATGGCTCAGTCTATGGACAAATGGTCTGCTAAGATACTAGAAGCCTTACAGTCCAGACCGGCCCTTACACAGGCCCCGGGCACTGCGGGGTCATCGCCCCCAGGCCCCTCTCGGTCTGCGCCGCAGCTTGCTCCTGGGGTGGCCCCTAGGTATCACGTGGAGGACTCCGGCACGGACCGCAGTCCCAGACCGGCTAAGCGGGCTCACTGGGAATCTTCCCCGACTTCATCTCGCTGTTCGGGGTCTCAGCTTGAGGACTCTCTGGAGGATGAGGCAGAGGTCGCAGCCCAGGGCTCTGACCCTGACGTTGCTCTCAATCTTGATACACCTGAAAGGGACGCCATAGTAAATGACCTTATAGCGTCAATCAACCAGGTGCTAGATCTATCTCCCCCGCCTCCACCTGTGGAGGAGTCGGCTTCACAGCAGGAGAAACACCAGTTTAGGTTTCCCAAACGTACACGGAGTGCTTTTTTCGATCACTCTAACTTCAGAGATGCTGTCCAGAAGCACAGAGCTTTTCCGGACAAGCGCTTTTCTAAGCGCCTTAATGACACACGTTATCCCTTCCCCTCTGACGTAGTCAAGAGTTGGGCTCAATGTCCCAAGGTGGATCCTCCAGTCTCTAGACTGGCGGCTAGATCCGTAGTATCAGTGGCTGACGGTTCATCGCTCAAGGATGCCACTGACAGGCAGATAGAGCTCCTAATGAAATCCATCTTTGAAGCCACAGGCGCGTCTTTTGCCCCGGCCTTTGCAGCCGTGTGGGCACTCCAAGCTATCTCAGCTTGTCTGTCTGAGATTAATGCGGTCACACGTACCTCTGCTCCGCAAGTAGCGTCTTTGACTTCTCAGGCGTCGGTTTTTTCATCCTACACCATGAACGCCGTCCTGGACTCTGCTAGCCGTACAGCGGTAGCATCCGCCAATTCGGTGGCAGTCCGCAGGGCCATGTGGCTACGCGAATGGAAGGCAGACTCTGCTTCCAAGAAGTTCTTGACCGGTTTGCCTTTTTCTGGCGACCGATTGTTTGGCGAGCAATTGGATGAAATTATTAAGCAATCCAAGGGAAAGGACTCGTCCTTACCCCAATCCAAGCCAAAAAGACCTCAGCAACGGAAAATTCAGGCGAGGTTTCGGTCCTTTCGGCCCTCAGCCAGATCCCAATCATCCTCGTCCAACAGGCCGCAGAAGAGCCAGAGGAACTCTTCTGCATGGCGGTCTAAGTCACGTCCTCCAAAGACCGCCGGAGGCACCGTCTCTAAGGCGGCCTCCTCATGACTTTCGGCCTCCACAAACCGCATCCTCGGTCGGTGGCAGGCTCTCCCGCTTTGGCGACGCCTGGTGGCCACATGTCCAAGACCGATGGGTGAGAGACATTCTGTCTCACGGTTACAGGATAGAGTTCTGCTCTCGTCCTCCGACTCGTTTCTTCAGAACATCTCCGCCCCCCGAGCGAGCCGATGCACTTGCTCAGGCGGTGGACACTCTGAAGACAGCAGGAGTTGTGATCCCCGTTCCCCTTCAGGAACGTGGTCGCGGTTTTTACTCCAACCTGTTCATGGTGCCAAAAAAGGACGGATCATTCCGTCCCGTTTTGGACCTCAAACTGCTCAAGACATGTGAGAACCAGACTGTTTCGCATGGAATCCCTCCGCTCTGTCATCGCTTCGATGTCACAAGGAGACTTCCTAGCATCAATCGACATCAGGGATGCCTATCTCCATGTGCCGATCGCACCAGAGCATCAACGCTTCCTGCGTTTCGCCATTGGGGACGAACACCTTCAGTTTGTGGCACTGCCTTTCGGCCTGACGACAGCCCCACGGGTCTTCACCAAGGTCATGGCATCCGTTGTGGCAGTCCTACACTCTCAGGGCCACTCGGTGATCCCTTACTTAGACGATCTCCTGGTCAAGGCACCCTCCCGGGTGGCATGTCAACACAGCCTGGCCGTTGCTCTGGAGACTCTCCAGAGGTTCGGGTGGATCATCAATTTCCCAAAGTCAAAATTGACTCCGGCCCAATCACTGACTTACCTCGGGATGGAGTTTCATACTCTCTCAGCGATAGTCAAGCTTCCGCTGGACAAACAGCGTTCGCTGCAAGCTGGGGTGCACTCTCTCCTTCGGGCCCAGTCACACCCCTTGAGGCGCCTCATGCACTTCCTGGGGAAGATGGTGGCAGCGATGGAGGCAGTCCCCTTTGCGCAGTTTCATCTGCGTCCACTCCAATGGGACATTCTCCGCAAATGGGACAGGAGGTCGACGTCCCTAGACAGGAACGTCTCCCTTTCTCTGGCAGCCAAAACCTCTCTTCAGTGGTGGCTTCTTCCCACTTCTCTGTCGAAGGGAAAATCCTTCCT
The DNA here is from genome assembly GCF_048569485.1 of Anomaloglossus baeobatrachus. Lineage (NCBI taxonomy): Eukaryota > Metazoa > Chordata > Amphibia > Anura > Aromobatidae > Anomaloglossus > Anomaloglossus baeobatrachus. Next base: position 32,864,191 of record NC_134357.1, on the reverse strand, counting down.
GCCCCCATCCTGGGCTGTGGTCACGACGGACGCGAGTCTGTCAGGGTGGGGAGCGGTTTTTCTCCACCACAGGGCTCAGGGAACCTGGACTCCGACAGAGTCCGCCCTTTAGATCAAGGTTCTGGAGATAAGGGCAGTGTACCTAGCCCTAAAGGCGTTCCATCGGTGGCTGGAGGGCAGGCAGATCCGCATACAGTCGGACAACGCAACGGCGGTCGCATACATCAACCACCAGGGCGGCACGCGCAGCCGCCAAGCCTTCCAAGAAGTTCGGCGGATTCTGCTGTGGGCGGAGACCACAGCCTCCACCATCTCCGCAGTTCACATCCCGGGCGTAGAAAACTGGGAAGCAGACTTTCTCAGTCGCCAGGGCATGGACGCAGGGGAATGGTCTCTTCACCCGGACGTGTTTCAAGAGATCTGTTGTCGCTGGGGGACGCCGGACGTCGACCTCATGGCGTCTCGGCACAACAACAAAGTCCCGGCATTCATGGCACGGTCTCAAGATCACAGAACTCTGGCGGCGGACGCATTAGTTCAGGATTGGTCGCAGTTTCGACTGCCTTATGTATTTCCTCCTCTGGCAATGCTGCCCAGAGTGTTACGCAAGATCAAGTCCGACTGCCGCCGCGCCATTCTCGTCGCTCCAGACTGGCCGAGGAGGTCGTGGTACCCGGATCTGTGGCACCTAACGGTGGGTCAACCGTGGGCACTCCCAGACCGACCAGACTTGCTGTCTCAAGGGCCATTTTTCCATCTGAATTCTGCGGCCCTCAACCTGACTGTGTGGCCATGGAGTCCTGGCTACTAGCGTCCTCAGGCTTATCTCAAGATGTCATTGCCACTATGAGACAGGCCAGGAAACCAACGTCCGCCAAGATCTATCATAGGACTTGGAGGATCTTCTTATCCTGGTGCTCTGATCAGGGTTTTACTCCCTGGCCGTTTGCCTTACCCACTTTTCTTTCTTTCCTTCAATCCGGAATGGACAAGGGGTTGTCTCTCGGCTCTCTCAAGGGACAAGTATCGGCGCTATCCGTATTTTTTTAAAAGCGTCTAGCCAGGCTTCCGCAGGTCCGCATGTTCCTGCAGGGAGTTTGCCACATAGTCCCACCTTACAAGAGGCCGCTGGAACCATGGGATCTTAACAGAGTGCTAAAGGCTCTTCAGAAACCACCTTTCGAGCCACTGCGGGATGTCTCCCTTTCACGTCTTTCGCAGAAGGTGGTCTTTCTAGTGGCAGTCACATCGCTCCGTAGAGTGTCGGAGTTGGCAGCGCTGTCATGCAAAGCCACATTCCTGGTTTTTCACCAGGATAAGGTGGTTCTGCGTCCGGTCCCGGAATTTCTCCCTAAGGTGGTATCCCCTTTTCATCTCAATCAGGATATCTCCTTACCTTCTTTTTGTCCTCATCCAGTTCACCAATGTGAAAAGGAGTTGCATTTGTTAGATCTAGTGAGAGCACTCCGGCTCTACATTTCTCGCACGGCGCCCCTGCGCCGTTCTGATGCGCTCTTTGTCCTTGTCGCTGGCCAGCGTAAGGGGTCGCAGGCTTCCAAGTCAACCTTGGCTCGGTGGATCAAGGAACCGATTCTTGAAGCCTACCGGTCTTCTGGGCTTCCGATTCCTGCAGGGCTGAAAGCCCATTCTACTAGAGCCGTGGGTGCATCCTGGGCATTGCGGCACCAGGCTACGGCTCAGCAGGTGTGTCAGGCGGCTACCTGGTCTAGTCTGCACACTTTCACGAAACACTATCAGGTGCATACCTATGCTTCGGCAGATGCCAGCCTAGGTAGGCGAGTCCTTCAGGCGGCGGTTGCCCACCTGTAAGAGGGGGCCGTTTCGGCTCTTTTTATCGAGGTATTCTTTTACCCACCCAGGGACTGCTTTTGGACGTCCCAATTGTCTGGGTCTCCCAATGGAGCGACAAAGAAGGGAATTTTGTTTACTTACCGTAAATTCCTTTTCTTCTAGCTCCTATTGGGAGACCCAGCACCCGCCCCTGTTCCCTTTGGGCTGTTGTTCTTTTGTGTACACATGTTGTTCATGTTGAATTGTTCTTTTGGTTCATGGTTTCAGTTCTCCGAACATCCTTCGGATTGAATTTACCTTAGACCAATTTATAACTTTCCTCCTTCCTGCTTTTGCACCAAAACTGAGGAGCTCGTGATGCACGGGAGGGTGTATAGGCAGAGGGGAGGGCTTACACTTTTTAAAGTGTAATACTTTGTGTGGCCTCCGGAGGCAGAAGCTATACACCCAATTGTCTGGGTCTCCCAATAGGACCTAGAAGAAAAGGAATTTACGGTAAGTAAACAAAATTCCCTTCTTTGCACAAAATTCATTAGCACTACAGCTATTTTTGGTTTTAGGTGCTTGAATGTGCAAGTGCAGGGGGGAAAAAAAGTTTTAGGAGCATTTTTGCATAATCGAGGTGCCCACTCCATGATCACCGCAGCAGGCACTTCTTCTAAAGACCCTATAAATTGGCTCTGTCACCAGATTTCACATTGCAAACTGCATATAGTATGAATCTTATACATGATGAGGCTGGTGTATTTGGTATGAAAATGCATGTCAGGCTGGCTGTACAATCCTAATAATAAAAATAGCATTTTAGGAGTTATTCAGTCTCCGGCCACCCAGCTTGACTGACAGCTGCAGCTTGTACTGGTCAGTGTGAGCTCTCAGTAGGGAGGAGGGACACTGAGGCTCTGTCCATCAGGCTAGCAAGGTGTTGTTCAGCAGCATTGAGGAGGATTGACACTGAGGATCTGTCCGTCAGGCTAGGAGGGTGTTGTTCTGCAGCAGGGAGGAGAGGCACTGAGGCTCTGTCCGTCAGGCTAGGAGGGTGTTGTGATGCAGCAGGGAGGAGAGGCACTGAGGCTCTGTCCATCAGGCTAGGAGGGTGTTGTTCTGCAGCAGGGAGGAGAGGCACTGAGGCTCTGTCCATCAGGCTAGGAGGGTGTTGTTCTGCAGCAGGGAGGAGGGGCACTGAGGCTCTGTCCATCAGGCTAGGAGGGTGTTGTACAGCAGCATGGAGGAGGGGCACTGAGGCTCTGTCCGTCAGGCTAGGAGGGTGTTGTTCTGCAGCAGGGAGGAGAGGCACTGAGGCTCTGTCCGTCAGGCTAGGAGGGTATTGTGATGCAGCAGGGAGGAGAGGCACTGAGGCTCTGTCCATCAGGCTAGGAGGGTGTTGTTCTGCAGCAGGGAGGAGAGGCACTGAGGCTCTGTCCATCAGGCTAGGAGGGTGTTGTTCTGCAGCAGGGAGGAGAGGCACTGAGGCTCTGTCCGTCAGGCTAGGAGGGTGTTGTACAGCAGCATGGAGGAGGGGCACTGAGGCTCTGTCCATCAGGCTAGGAGGGTGTTGTACAGCAGCATGGAGGAGGGGCACTGAGGCTCTGTCCGTCAGGCTAGGAGGGTGTTCTGCAGCAGGGAGGAGAGGCACTGAGGCTCTGTCCGTCAGGCTAGGAGGGTGTTGTGATGCAGCAGAAAAGGTCCTGCAGCACCGCCAGTTACCTGCGGTATCGCCAGCGTCCAGGTGTAGGGCTGGAAGGAACCACGTGTCCAGAAGCGGGGTGCTCGTCAGACTACGCAGTCCTTAGGCAAGTAGATGAAGAAAATGAAAGACCTGCACTCCGTCCGCTGTCCTGGATAACTTTATTCACATAAGTGCAGGGTAAAAGGCTGAAGGTGCACTGTGAGCTGCTCCTCAAAGAGGGACGACGGCCGTTTCGCCTACTGATTAGGCTTCCACGGGTCCACCCGTGGTGGACAGCTGTCCTTTAATTCATACGTTTCCAGGCGGTAGACTTCTACATTCTGCTTTTCCTCCGTTTTAAGAAGAGACCCATAACCCAAAACCTGTTTTATATGGAAATCGCTGTAATCCCCAGAGATTGGGGTGGGTTGGGATTGGAGGGAGAGTAGGGAAATGAACGTTTAATATCGTTCCCAATATGAGTCCTGGAAAGTCGTCGGCTTGTTCTTATACAGTGTAACTGTAGCCGCTGATATAACTGAGCGCTTAATTGTATATTGGGTATAACGCAGCCGCTGACGTCCCACTCCTCTCTTGTGAATACATTTGCCTAATGTGAGCTAATTGCATACTTGTACAAATGAAAATTGTTTACAATTAAATGTTTCACCATCTGTCCCGACAATCTTTTTATCAATGCCGTCCTTTCCTCATAGGCACCTGCTTATATACGGGAATATGCCCGGCTGCACTTCAGCGGAAGCAAAACCCCCACCTCCAAGGTAATAATGTAACTTGGTGAATTGTGCGCAAGACATTGTCTAGGGCTATCACTGTAATAGAAATGTTAATCTCCACAACACAAACTGCACACATTACTAAATGGATCTCAGACCTGCTGAGGATGTGGTATTTCCTTCCATAATCCTTCATGAGTGTTAGAATCCGTCTCTGCGCACATATCCTGATTAACATCTCCTCAGTGTCCTTCCTCCCTGCTGCTGAGATCTCTGTGCAAGCTGCAGCTTTCAGGCTGGGTTGGCAGAGATTAACATTGCCTCAGTGGCCCTCCACCCTGGTGAGATCTCAGTACAAGCTGCATCTCTTCGCTGGGTGAGTAAAGACTGATTACATCTGTGTTCCTCCTCCCTGCTGAGATCTCAGTACAAGCTGCAACTCTCAGGCTGGAGGACAGAGACTGATTTACATCTCCTCAGTGTCCTTCCTCCCTGCTGAGATGTTAGTACAAGCTGCAGGTCTCAGGCTGGAGGACAGAGACTGATTACATCTCCTCAGTGTCCTTCCTCCCTGCTGAGATCTCAGTACAAGCTGCAGCTCTCTGGTTTTGTGGGCAGAGACTGATTTTACACCTAAACCTATGAACTCTCACTCTATAGCTGGACTCCTAAAATGCTTATTTTAATATCCAGATTATAACTGCATTCTAACATGGGTTTTTCCATAGTAAATGCATCAGGCTCATCAGGTCTAAGAGCTCTATTTAATAGCGGCAGCTTTCAAGGAGCGCAGGGGCAGTGGACCTGGGGAGATCCAGCATCAGAGCAGCCCTTACAAGTGTTCTAGGAAGGAGCTTGTAAGCGTAGTGCTCCTTGTCTAGGAGGCGTGAGGAGCTCAGCACTACCTGGAAGCTGCACGGACGTTCACTGGATAATAGCCGGCTCATAGTGTTGGGCTTTGTTTTTTGTTTTTTTGTTTTTTTTATTTTATGGCTTGCATTCGCTCTCATGTCTCATTTAGAGATGCGTTTGCTGAGAATCGGCAGAGCCTGTGCGACATATAAAAGTGCCAGTCGGGCAATTCGGCAGCTGGATCCAGCCCAAAGATTTCCATATGTTACATCATCAGCTAATGAAATATATATTTATTAATTTAATATATATATCCAAGCTGATTAGCTTCAGGAAGAAAATGGTAACATGAACAGCTCGCTGTAGGGGCGGCCATGATTAATATTCATGCACACAGTAGGACACGGCTGAGACTGGAATAGCCATCTCTCCGCACAGGGCATGGCCTGTTCTGCTCCGCTACTTTACTAGTCCGGACCTCCTATGGCCAGAGCGGTCGGTTATTCCTGTCTTGGCCATAAATGACTAAGATTGGAATAACCCTTTAAATTCTCCTTGCGGGCAGCATGCTGGTCCTGTAGTCTGTAACTGCAGGGCTCCCCCTAGTGGTGGCCGTAGACAGGAGGTTGTAAGTTAACTTTTGTGGCGCTCTAGATCTGAAAAAACGGTATTCGGACGATTAATTAAACATATTTTTAAGTATTGTGCACCGATTTGGAGATGCTGTTGTTGACTCCTTCCCTCCGTCTTGTTCCCGCAGGACGACCTGGAGCTTCTATCTTCTCAAACCCACAACGAATTTAAGTTTCTAAAAAGCCAGAAAAGAAGTCGGCTGGTATCCTCGCCCTCCTCCTCCACGTCTCAGCAGGAGCTGACGCAGCGCCGCACCGAGGAAGCGCTGAGAGAGTTGTTTCAACACGTCCACCATATGCCAGATTCTGCCAAGAAGAAGAAGCTGATCCGACAGGTGCGGCCCCATGTGTACGGGAGCGCTTATCAATCTGGAAGACTTGTGCCTGACACGCGACAGCGGCCACCAATCACTGCACTGTCCACTGTCTCCGCACCGCCCGCGACTGCCGCTTTCCATGTGGCGGATGACTGTCATGTCCAGTATTTAATGGAAGAAAACACTGTAGTGCGTCAAATGTCAAGATACAGTAATTTACAAGCCACTTCATCTTGACATTTGATGCGCCATGGTATTTTCTTCCATTGATTTAATCTTCTACCATTGAGCACCCACTCCGGCATACAGTCAGTGCCTGCCATATCATCCTTATATGTTGAGGATTTACACACCATGCAAATAGGCAGCAACGGGGTGCATTAAGTAATGAGACATATCATTAACAATGCCCTTACATTACATTACCTTACAGCGATTTATGGCACCTCACAAGTTTCTGAAGAGTTTCTAACAAAGCCCATTAAAGAAGCAAAATAGTCATTTGAGATTCATTTTAAATCTGGAACAAGTGATGAAAAGTAGTTTTTTTAAAAAAATAGAGATATATATGTATATATCTGTATTTGTGTATGTATGTATGTATGTATGTATGTATGTGTATATGTATAAATATATAATATATGTGTGTGTGAATATATATAATATAATGTACATATGCAGATAGATATACACTGAGAACCGGTGCAGCGTGAAGGTGAACGGAAAGAGGACGGCTTTCTTCCGACAGGGCCGTGGGGTCAGACAGGGCTGCAGCCTGAGTCCAACTCTATTCAACATCTATATAAATGGACTAGCAACAGCTCTAGAGTCCTCCCCCACTCCAGGCCTCAGTCTGCATGACCGAGAGGTGAAGTTCCTGCTGTACGCAGACGACCTCCTGCTACTCTCCCCAACTGAAAGAGGCCTCCAAGATAGCCTGGCAGTGCTGGAAACATTCAGCACCACATGGGCGCTTCCCATCAACCAAAAGAAGACCAAAGTCATGGTGTTTCAGAAGAGGAACCAGAACAAAATAAACACTCCCTCCTTCACATTAAATGGCTCCACGCTGGAGAACACCAGCAGCTACACCTACCTCGGTCTGGAGCTAAGCAATAACGGGAGCCTCAAGCAAGCAGCAGAAGCCCTGAAAGGAAAAGCGTGCAGAACCTTCTATGCCATCAGAAGACAACTGTACCACCTCAAACCACCTGTGAGAGTCTGGCTCAAGATATTTGACAGCGTCATCACCCCTATACTGCTATATGGCAGCGAGGTATGGGGCCCAGTGACCTACCCAGACCACACAAAGTGGGATTCCATCCCTACCGAAGTCTTCCACATGGAGTTCTGCAAATATCTCCTCCAAGTCCATCGCAGCACCTCAAACATAGCCTGTAGGGCAGAGCTGGGCCGATTCCCCTTATGGTTCACTATACACAAGAGGGCGCTATCACACCAGGCACACACACAGAACAGCAACCCCAGCTCCTACCATCATAAAGCCCTGCTGAGCCGGAGCCCAGAGCAAGCCAGGAACCCCGGCAGCCAGTCCAGCCAAAGTCAGCAACACCCCCTGACAAAAGCCCAAATAAAAGATCTCAGAGAGCTGCAAGATGCAATACATAGAGGACTGGAAGAGTGAATTAGAGAACTCCCAGAAACTCACCATCTACCGGTCACTGCGGAGGGACTACACTCTGGCCCCATATCTGGAAAGGCTACGCCACCCCAAAGACAGGCAGACCCTGAGCCTGTACAGACTGAGTGCCCACAGCCTAGAGGTGGAAACAGGGCGGCACCGACAGACATACAAGCCGCGAGAGAACAGACTGTGCCAGCACTGCCAGCAGGGGGCTCTGGAGGACGAGACGCATTTCCTACTGCACTGTGACAAATACTCAGCAGTGAGGGGCTCCCACTTCCAGAAATTTACCACCCATAGCCCGGGCTTTCCATCCATGGATGAGGACATGAAACTCCGCTTCCTGGGGGAAGAGGAATCAATGGTGGAGATCGCCGCCCAATATGTCACCACATGTCATAAGCTGAGGGGAACCTAAGACCCCTAAATGGACTGTCAGAGCCCAAATTGTGCCCCCCAACTCCCCATAACCCCACCACACTTACTGTATTTCTCTTGCTTTGGCAACACTAATTGTATTTTGGTCCTGCCAATAAAGCATATTTGAATTTGAATTTGATATAGATGTATGTAATATATATATATATATATATATATATATATATGTATGTGTGTGTGTGTCTCTCCTTCTCTCTATCTCTCTCTCTAGCTCTCTCTATCTCTCTAGCTCTCTCTAGCTCTCTCTATCTCTCTAGCTCTCTCTAATTCAAATTCAAATATGCTTTATTGGCAGGACCAAAATACAATTAGTGTTGCCAAAGCAGGAGAAATACAGTAAGTGTGGTGGGAGGGGATCAGGGTTATGGGGAGTTGGGGGGCACAATTTGGGCTCTGACAGTCCATTTAGGGGTCTTAGGTTCCCCTCAGCTTATGACAGCTCTCTAGCTCTCTAGCTCTAGCTCTCTCTAGCTCTAGCTCTCTCTAGCTCTAGCTCTCTCTAGCTCTAGCTCTCTCTAGCTCTCTCTCTAGCTCTCTCTAGCTCTAGCTCTCTCTAGCTCTAGCTCTCTCTAGCTCTCTCTCTCTCTAGCTCTCTCTCTAGCTCTCTCTAGCTCTCTCTCTAGCTCTCTCTAGCTCTCTCTATCTCTCTCTAGCTCTCTCTATCTCTCTCTAGCTCTCTCTCTAGCTCTCTCTCTAGCTCTCTCTAGCTCTCTCTCTAGCTCTCTCTCTAGCTCTAGCTCTCTCTAGCTCTCTAGCTCTCTCTAGCTCTCTCTATCTCTCTCTAGCTCTAGCTCGCTCTAGCTCTCTCTAGCTCTCTCTCTAGCTCTCTCTAGCTCTAGCTCTCTCTAGCGCTCTCTCTCTCTCTAGCTCTCTCTAGCTCTCTCTCTAGCTCTCTCTAGCTCTCTAGCTCTCTCTCTAGCTCTCTCTAGCTCTCTAGCTCTCTCTCTAGCTCTCTCTCTAGCTCTCTCTCTAGCTCTCTCTCTAGCTCTCTCTCTAGCTCTCTCTAGCTCTCTAGCTCTCTCTAGCTCTTTCTAGCTCTAGCTCTCTCTAGCTCTAGCTCTCTCTAGCTCTCTCTAGCTCTCTCTAGCTCTCTCTAGCTCTAGCTCGCTCTAGCTCTCTCTAGCTCTCTCTAGCTCTCTCTAGCTCTAGCTCTCTCTAGCTCTCTCTAGCTCTAGCTCTCTCTAGCTCTCTCTAGCTCTCTCTCTAGCTCTCTCTAGCTCTCTCTAGCTCTCTCTAGCTCTCTAGCTCTCTCTAGCTCTCTCTAGCTCTCTCTCTAGCTCTCTCTCTAGCTCTCTCTCTAGCTCTCTCTCTAGCTCTCGCGCGCGCGCTCTCTGTAGCGCTCTCTCTCGCTCGCGCGCGCTCTCTCTCTGTAGCGCTCTCTCTGTAGCGCTCTCTGTAGCGCTCTCTGTAGCGCTCTCTGTAGCGCTCTCTGTAGCGCTCTCTGTAGCGCTCTCTGTAGCGCTCTCTGTAGCGCTCTCTAGCTCTCTCTCTAGCTCTCTCTCTAGCTCTCTCTAGCTCTCTCTAGCTCTCTCTAGCTCTCTCTCTAGCTCTCTCTCTAGCTCTCTCTCTAGCTCTCTCTCTAGCTCTCTCTAGCTCTCTAGCTCTCTCTCTAGCTCTCTCTAGCTCTCTAGCTCTCTCTAGCTCTCTCTCTAGCTCTCTCTAGCTCTCTCTCTAGCTCTCTCTAGCTCTCTCTCTAGCTCTCTCTCTAGCTCTCTCTCTAGCTCTCTCTCTAGCTCTCTAGCTCTCTCTCTAGCTCTCTCTAGCTCTCTCTAGCTCTCTAGCTCTCTCTCTAGCTCTCTAGCTCTCTCTCTAGCTCTCTCTCTAGCTCTCTCTCTAGCTCTCTCTCTCTAGCGCTCTCTCTCTAGCGCTCTCTCTCTCTCTCTCTCTATCAAATTCAAATATGCTTTATTGGCAGGACCAAAATACAATTAGTGTTGCCAAAGCAGGAGAAATACAGTAAGTGTGGTGGGAGGGGATCAGGGTTATGGGGAGTTGGGGGCACAATTTGGGCTCTGAAAGTCCATTTAGGGGTCTTAGGTTCTCCTCAGCTTATGACATGTGGTGACATATTCGGCGGCGATCGCCACCATTGATTACTCTTCCCCCAGTAGGATGCGGAGTTTCATGTCCTCGTCCATGGATGGAAAGCCCGGGGTATGGGTGGTAAATTTCTGGAAGTGGGAGCCCCTCACTGCTGAGTATTTGTCACAGTGCAGCAGGAAATGCGTCTCGTCCTCCAGAGCCCCCTGCTGGCAGTGCTGGCACAGTCTGTTCTCCCGCGGCTTGTATGTCTGTCGGTGCCGCCCTGTTTCCACCTCTAGGCTGTGGGCACTCAGTCTGTACAGGCTCAGGGTCTGCCTGTCTTTGGGGTGGCGTAACCTTTCCAGATATGGGGCCAGAGTGCAGTCCCTTTGCAGTGACCGGTAGATGGTGAGTTTCTGGGAGTTCTCTAATTCACTCTTCCAGTCCTCTATGTATTGCATCTTGCAGCTCTCAGAGATCTTTTTTATTTGGGCTTTTATCAGGGTGTGTTGCTGACTTTGGCTGCCGCAGTTCTTGGCTTGCTCTGGGCTCCGGCTCAGCAGGGCTTTATGATGGTAGGAGCTAGGGTTGCTGTTCTGTATGTGCGCCTGGTGTGATAGCGCCCTCTTGTGTATAGTGAACCATAAGGGGAATCGGCCCAGCTCTGCCCTACAGGCTATGTTTGAGGTGCTGCAATGGACTTGGAGGAGATATTTGCAGAACTCCAGATGGAAGACTTCGGTTGGGCTGGAATCCCACTTTGTGTGGTCTGGGTAGGTCACTGGGCCCCATACCTCGCTGCCATACAACAGTATAGGGGTGATGATCCCGTCAAATATCTTGAGCCAGACTCTCACAGGTGGTTTGAGGTGGTACAGTTGTCTTCTGATGGCGTAGAAGGTTCTGCATGCTTTTCCTTTCAGGGCTTCTGCTGCTTGCTTGAGGCTCCCGTTATTGCTTAGCTCCAGACCGAGGTAGGTATAGCTGCTGGTCTTCTCCAGCGTGGAGCCATTTAATGTGAAGGAGGGAGTGTTTATTTTGTTCTGGTTCCTCTTCTGAAACACCATGACTTTGGTCTTCTTTTGGTTGATGGGAAGCGCCCATGTGGTGCTGAATGTTTCCAGTACTGCCAGGCTATCTTGGAGGCCTTTCTCGGTTGGGGAGAGCAGCAGGAGGTCGTCTGCGTACAGCAAGATCTTCACCTCTCGGTCATGCAGACTGAGGCCTGGAATGGGGGAGGACTCTAGAGCTGCTGCTAGTCCATTTATATAGATGTTGAATAGAGTTGGACTCAGGCTGCAGCCTCTCTCTCTCTCTCTCTCGCTCTCGCTCTCGCTCTCTCTCGCTCTCTCTCGCTCTCTCTCGCTCTCTCTCGCTCTCTCTCGCTCGCGCTCTCTCTCTCTCGCGCTCTCTCTCTCTCGCGCTCTCTCTCTCTCTCGCGCTCTCTCTCTCTCTCGCGCTCTCTCTCTCTCTCGCGCTCGCTCTCGCGCGCTCGCTCTCGCGCGCTCGCGCTCTCTCTCTCTCTTTTTTACATTCCTTCTGCATAAATTAACAATCAAGATGATCACAATGAAAACTGCTTTTCTCAGTGATATGGCGCCCTCTGCTGGATATATACATTTTAGCATTTTACTATTCATACCATTGGGCTTATTACAGCCCTGCATAAACTACCAACAATAAATCACCATTTGGGTATGTGTATATACGTTAAATATTTGCGTTCATACATTTAGTAACCAGTATTACTTTTCTAATATGAATTTTCTATTTTAGTTTAACAAGCATAATCAAGAAACTCCCGACCTGAGCAGCGGAAAGAAACACGTCCGCTCGCGTTCCTTCAGCGGGATGATCAAGGTAATTAGAGGGGAGTTTAACGCTCTGTGCGCACGCTGCGGTTTTTACTGTGGTTTTGCTGCAGAAAATGTTCATAACCTTGCTGCAGTCCTTCCCTAGCAAAAAAATGCTGTGCGCACAACTGAGTTTTTTTTCACCAACAGGTTTTGCTGCGAAATTTCCGTTGCGGAATTAATGAGCATGTCACTCCTTTTCCGCAGGTACCTGCGGTATTTTACACCATTGACTGTAATGTAATCATGAAATACCGCAGGGAATAACGCAGGTAGCAAATTGTGCGTTTCATTGCGTTATTCCCGCGGTATATCGCGTTTTTCGGGACAGTGTTCATCACTACCCTGCGTTTTGCAAGGAAGTGATGTCACTAGGAGAGGAAGAGGAAATAGAGCAGAGAGAAGAAAATACACACATATCACACTCACACAAACACATACATATATAATGCACAGACGCATAGAAATCAGCAACGTACATTCGGAGGGCTGTTATTTAGCCAGATGCTACTCTCCCTATAAAGTCTATGGGGACCAGAATCGGGCGCGATGGGGTAGGAGCAAGCTCTTCCCACTCACCGGCGGCTGTCACACTGCTGCCGCGGAAGCTTTCATCTTCCGGAGTCGCAGCTCATTAGCCTCATAACATATATACGCCTTCCCTGCTCAACGGCGCCTATGATTGGTTGCAGTCAGACACGCCCCCACACTGGTTGCAGTGTGACAGCTGTCACTCAGTCGCCGGTGGGCGGGTCTATATCCAGGGGTGGGATTCAAATTTTTAACAGGTTCTCTGTAAGCTCCGCCAATTTGAAAACCACACCCATTCTGTAACCACACCCATTTTCACGCACTTTCCTCAACTGAAAAATATAAGTAATTTAAAGTAAAATCTCCTTCCCCCTCCTATATAGTCACTCTCCTGTCCAGCACCAGTTGTTCCAGTCACTGTCAGTCATATTGTATTAAATGATATATTTTTCTACAGTTTTTTTTAAAAATTATTAGTAAAGGAGCCCTGCTAAAATTGGAACGGACGACCTTCCCCATACAGATCTCATCCCATCATGGCCTCTTTTCCCCTGCAGATCCCATCCCATCATGGCACCTTTCCCCTGCAGATCCCATCCCATCATGGCACCTTTCCCCTGCAGATCCCATCCCATCATGGCCTCTTTCCCCCTGCAGATCCCATCCCATTATGGCCTCTTTCCCCCTGCAGATCCCATCCAATTATGACCTCTTTTCCCCTGCAGATCCCATCCAATTATGGCCTCTTTTTCCCCTGCAGATACCATCTCATTATGGCCTCTTTTCCCCCTGCAGATCCCATGCCATTATGGCCTCTTTCCCCCTGCAGATCCCATCCCATTATGGCCTCTTTCCCCCTGCAGATCCCATCCTATATGCTCCTTCTCCCCTGCAGATCCCGTCCCATGTGCTCCTTCTCCCCTGCAGATCCTGTCCCATGTGCTCCTTCTCCCCTGCAGATCCCGTCCCATGTGCTCCTTCTCCCCTGCAGATCCCGTCCCATGTGCTCCTTCTCCCCTGCAGATCCTGTCCCATGTGCTCCTTCTCCCCTGCAGATCCCGTCCCATGTGCTCCTTCTCCCCTGCAGATCCCGTCCCATGTGCTCCTTCTCCCCTGCAGATCCCGTCCCATGTGCTCCTTCTCCCCTGCAGATCCCGTCCCATGTGCTCCTTCTCCCCTGCAGATCCCGTCCCATGTGCTCCTTCTCCCCTGCTGATCCCGTCCCATGTGCTCCTTCTCCCCTGCAGATCCCGTCCCATGTGCTCCTTCTCCCCTGCAGATCCCGTCCCATGTGCTCCTTCTCCCCTGCAGATCCCGTCCCATGTGCTCCTTCTCCCCTGCAGATCCCGTCCCATGTGCTCCTTCTCCCCTGCAGATCCCGTCCCATGTGCTCCTTCTCCCCTGCAGATCCCGTCCCATGTGCTCCTTCTCCCCTGCAGATCCCGTCCCATGTGCTCCTTCTCCCCTGCAGATCCCGTCCCATGTGCTCCTTCTCCCCTGCAGATCCCGTCCCATGTGCTCCTTCTCCCCTGCAGATCCCGTCCCATGTGCTCCTTCTCCCCTGCAGATCCCGTCCCATGTGCTCCTTCTCCCCTGCTGATCCCGTCCCATGTGCTCCTTCTCCCCTGCAGATCCCGTCCCATGTGCTCCTTCTCCCCTGCAGATCCCGTCCCATGTGCTCCTGTGCTCCTTCTCCCCTGCTGATCCCGTCCCATATGGCCCCTCTCGCCATATAGTTCCCATCTCCCTGCTCCCCTGTATCTTCGGCTCTGAGCGCCTACCTTGCTCCAAGCGCCAGCAGGCTCTCCTCTGTCTTCCATCCTCCGCGGCTCGTCTCTGCACGCTGACAGACGGCAGTGGGAGGAGCGACCTCCCCACGCTGCCGTGCCATCTCTGCAGCGTCAGCGCGTCTCTGCACGCCGCGTCAGGGAGCAGACAGGCTCCACTGAACGCGGAGGTGCGGGCATTCATTTGTGCTAGTGTTTTAAAGAGACACTAACACAAATAAATGCAGGGAACCGGATCACCGCAGCTGTTTCTTGCCGGTTCTGGGAACCGGCTGCTATTTTAACAACCGGTTCTCTAGAACCCGACAGAACCGGCTGAATCCCACCCCTGTCTATATCGTACAGTAAAATAAATAAATTTAAAAAAACTGGCGTGCATTCCCCCCCCAATTTTAATACTAGCCAAGGTAAGCTAAGGGCTGGTATTCTCAGGATGGGGAGCCCCACGTTATGGGGAGCCCCAAAGCCTAAAAATATCAGGCAGCAGCCGCCCGGAATTACTACATCCATTAGATGCTACAGTTTCGGGACTCTATACGGCTCATCCCGATTGCCGTGATGCGGTGGCAGTTTGGATAATAAGGAGTTAATGGCAGCCCACAGCTGCCTTGAAGTCCAAGATTAGTAATGGCAGCGTCTATGACACGCCATCTCTAATCTGTAGTGACAGCAAATAAACACAACTCCGAAAAATCCTTTATTTGAAATTAAACACAAAAAACGCCCCCTCTTTCACCACTTCATTAAAATACCCAAATAACCCTCCAGGTCCGGCGTAATCCACACAAGGTCCCACGACGCTTGCGTACTGATCCAGCAGCGTCTGACACAGTGCTCAATGGAGCCTCGTTCAGTGAGCGATGCTACACGGGTAACTCCAGGACATTTCTCACTGTTGGTGATCTCAACACATTACCACTCGCGAGAACTTCACGGCCTCACAAGCGGTAATCGAGTGACGTCACCGACCGGCAGTGACCCTGCGAGAACTTAGACTCAAGGACCCACAGGGTCACTGCTGTATGAGAAATACTGTTGGGGGAGGAAACACATCAGAAATAAAAGTTGTAATATCTATCAACCATCCCTCTATCTATTTATCCAATATCTATCTATCTATTATCTACCTATCTATGAAGAAGGAAATGACAACACACACACATATATTATATTATATATATTTTTTTTTTTTTTCAATGTGCTTTTATTGCATTGAAGGCATAAAAACACAGATACTATCCCTGCAGAAAAAACGCAATAAAATTGCGGTAAAACAGCATGCGGTTTTTGGGTGCGTTTTGCGGTTTTGTTTGTTTTTGTTTTTTTTACCGCAGGTGCGGTAATCTTTCAGAGGGTGAGGAATTTTCTTAAGAAAATTCCATTTTCTAGTGCGCACAGGGCCTTAGGGCGGCTTTGCACGTTGCAACATCGCACGTGCGATGTCTGTGGGGTCAAATCGAAAGTGACGCACATCCGGCGTCACTTTCGACATCGTTGTGTGTAAATGCTAGATGATACGATTAACGAGCGCAAAAGCGTCGTTATCGTATCATCTGTGCAGGCTCCGACATTTCCATAATGCCGGTGCAGCGACAGGTACGATGTTGTTCCTCGTTCCTGCGGCGGCACACATCGCTGTGTATGAAGCCGCAGGAGCGAGGAACATCTCCTTACCTGCCGCCGGCGGCTATACGGAAGGAAGGAGGTGGGCGGGATGTTTACATCCTGCTCATCTCCGCCCCTCCGCCGCTATTGGCCGCCTGCCGTGTGACGTCGCTATGACGCCGCACGACCCGCCCCCTTAGGAAGTAGGCGGGTCGCCGGCCAGAGCAACGGTCGCAGGGCAGGTGAGTGCGTGTGAAGCTCGTGTAGCGATAATTTTCGCAACGCCAGCTATCACACGATATTGTACCGGGTTGGAGACTATCGCGTGCGACATCGCAGCATCGGCTTGCGATGTCTCAATGTGCAAAGCCCACCTTAGGCTATGTTCACAAAGTTCATCTTTTGTAACTACAAATATGCAACGTTTTTGGCCACAAAAAACGCACCCGCAGCAAAAACTCATGCGGTTTTACCGCATTTTACCCAATGTTTTTTTTTTTTTTTTTTTTTTTAAGTTAAATCTATTGACTGGAAGGGCTCAAAAACGCAAAAAGACTTGACATGCTGCATCTTCAAAAACGCAGTCAAGATGCAGCCAAAAAAAATGCCCAGTGTGGACAGCAACATAGAAATCTAATAGACTTTGCTGGGAGAAAAAAATGCATGCATTTAGGGGCATCTTTGTGACCTCAAAAACGCACCAAAAGATACGCAGTGTGAACATAACCTATATCTCCCTGCTGTTATTACACAATGGGGGACAGCAGTGACCCACCTGGGCTAATGCTCGGTACGTCTCCCTGTGAGGACTGGATGAGCATTTAGTCACAGCTCCCCCTAATGTTAGACTATATGTACTACATAAATCAAATAACTGACCAGAACCTCCAAATAGTTAAGCAAGTGTGAACAGGTGCCAGCTGCTATGACTGCATGATACACAAAAGAATACCGTAGCACGCTGTAAGCACTAACATATAGGCAAACATAGAATATTTGAAATCTAAACTGCATTAATGCTATATGGAATATCCTTTGAAAAATGAAGGTACTTAGCGCAAAAATTAGCAAATTCATGTGAACCCATCAACCACAGCAAGGTGACCTTCCTTTGATGGGACCTTAACCTAATATTATGCCTGTCATAGGCTAAAAGCCTCCAAATTTATGGGCAAGTAGGTTCCAGCACTAATTAAAAACACCCGTGTGCTGATGGGACGAGAACAGAAAAAAAGATGTAGTCACCACCTCCAATAATATACTACAGAAAACTGACCTGACCTGCACCTCCACATAGAATAAAGGAATGGCTGAGCATTAGTGACAGCTCCCCCTAATGTCAGACTATATGTACTACAAAAACCTAATCACTGACCAGCACCTCTAAATAGTATATAGGAAGTGTGAACAGGTGCAAGCTGCTATGACTACATGATGCACAAACCAAAGAATTCAGACGCCCCTGTAAGGGCTAAAATATATACAAGACTGTACGTACTATCTTGTGCATCCATACAAAACTTTTTTTTTTTTTTTTATTTATTTTGCGGTGCAATTATTAAAATCCAATGATTTATAATCTCGAATGAGCTGATAAAGAAAATATAGACCCAAAAGAGAGAGAATGAAGTGGACACTACCAGTTTGGGTATTCCAAAAATGTCTGTCTTGGAGCTATCCCTGCAAATGTATCATGCCATCGAAATGCCTACAAATGCCTAAATTTGACTTAGTATTTTTAATTATATATATATATATATATATATATATATATATATATATATATATATATATATGTATGTATATGTATATATATGTATATGTATATATATATATATATATATATATATATATGTGTGTATATATATATATATATATAATTATATGATAATTATATTATAATTTTTTTATTTTTTTTTTACACTACATCCAGCGTAAAGTCTTGGGCGGACAGGCTGTGTCTGAGAAGAAGCGGACAACGCCACTGTCAATGGAAGGATCAAAGCATGTAAAGGAAAATAGTACATATGTAAGTAAAAAAATTAAAATAAACTTTAAACCTGGCATGTCCCCAAACCCTATTAGCCTGCAGATATTGGGTTATTCTGTGGATATAGCTTTCCAGAGTTGCCCGACCAGGCAAGGAAATTAACTTTATTCCTTCCGGCAGCCTCAGGCTTTCAGTCATAGATGGGCGGCCGGAGCTGTGTCAATCATCACTCGGTACATAGTGGCAGCTGTAACTGTGCACCAGCACTGACTGACTGACAGCCGGCTTAACCACATATCCGTGCAACTGTGTAAATCGCAAAAATGCAGTCAGGTGACTGCCCACCCGTATGGGGATCACAGGGAACTCATGATTAGACTGCTGACTGCCAACAGCGTGCTCAAAGACACAGCAGAGGAGTGTTACATTACACTAATGTACTCATTGGTTGTTTTTTGTTTTTTTTTGTTTTTTTTCTCCAGGCTTCCCCGGACTCTCCTGCAGCTTACTTTACAAAAGCCAAATTAAAGCTGTCGGAGTCATCGCACAGTAAGAAAGAGGTGTGTATGTGTGTGTATGTGTGTATGTGTAATTGTAATAGCGCTGGCTCTGCCTTTACCGTAAAATCCACGAGGGCTGGATCTGACCTCCTAGCCTCCTGTATGCACAATGGGACCCGGCGATGTATGATCTCATTGCAGCCGACACCGCAGGCTCCTGTTCTGGATATGGGATCCTAGCAGAAGGCGCTCTGTCTCCTGGTTCATAGATATAGGCTCCGTGCACACAATACATTTTTTGTT